>NW_027327519.1:300000-485946 GCF_047675955.1 Chlorocebus sabaeus
TGAATTGACAGAACACAAAGCAGTTTATCAGAAAGCTTCTTTCCAGTTTTTAACTGAAGATATTTACTTTTACACCATAGCCCTCTTTGGGCTTCCAACTATCACTTTGCAAATTTCACAACAACACTTTAGCGTAAGGCTTCTTGAGGGGAAAGCTGTAACTCTGTGTGATGAATTAACAGAACAAAAAGCAGGTTTTCAGAAAACTTCTTGTCAGTTTTTATCTTAAGATATTTCCTTTTCAACATGGCCCTCTATGGGCTTCCAAATATCACTTTGCAAATTCCACAAGAACAGTCTTAGTGAATGGCTTCTTGAGGGGAAAGCTGTAACTCTGTGAGATGAATTAACAGAAAAGAAATCAGTTTCTCAGAAAGCTTCTTTTCAGTTTATAACTGAAGATATTTCCTTTATCACCATAGCCCTTTATGGGCTTCCAAATATCACTTTGCAAATTCCACAAGAACAGTCTTAGCGAAATGCTCCTTCAGGGCCAAGCTGTTACTGTGTGATATGACTTAACAGAACACAAAGCACTTTCTCATAAAGCTTTCTTTTAGTTTTTATCTTAGGATATTTCCTTTTTCACCATAGCCCTCTATGGGCTTCCAAATATCACCTTGCAAATTCCACAAGAAGAGTCTCAGCGAAAGACTTCTTGACGGGAAAGCTGTAACTCTGTGAGATGAATTAACGGAACACGAAGCAGTTTCTCAGAAAGATTCTTTTCAGTTCTTATCTTAGGATATTTCCTTTTACACCATATTCCTCAATTGGATTCCAAATATCACTTTGCACAAGAACAACCTTAGTGAAAGGATTCTTGAGGGGTGAGCTGTGTTTCTGTGAGATGAATTAGCAGAACATAAAGCAGTTTCTCAGAAATCTTCTTTGAAGTTTTTAACGGAAGATATCACATTTTCACCCTAGCCCTGTATGGGCTTCCAATTATCACTTTGGAAATTCCACAAGAACAGTCTTAGAGAAAGGCTTCTTGAGGGGAAAGCTGTAACTCTGTGAGATGAATTAACAGAACACAAAGCAGTTTCTCAGAAATCTTCTTTGCAGTTTTTAACTGAAGATATTTCCTTTTTCACCATAGCCCTCCATGAGCTACCAAATATCTCTTTGCAAATTTACAAGAACACTCTTAATGAACGGCTTCTTGAGTGGAAAGCTGTAACTCTGTGTGATGTATTAACAGAACACAAAGAAGTTTCTCGGAAAACTTCTATCCGGTTTTTAATGTAAGATATTTCCTTTTTCACTGTAGCCCTCTAAGGGCTTCCAAATATCACTTTGTAAATTCCACAAGAACAGCCATAGCGAAAGGCTTCTTGAAGGGAAAGATGTAACTCTGTGAGATGAATTAACAGAACTCAGAGCAGTTTCTCAGAAAGCTTCTTTCCAGTTTTGAACGGAAGATATTTCCTTTTTCACCATAGCCCTCTATGGGCTTCCAAATATCCCTTTGCCAATTCCACAAGAACAGCCTTAGCGAAAGGCTTCTTCAAGAGAAAGATGTAACTCTGTGAGATGAATTAACAGAACACAGAGCAGTTTCTCAGAAAGCTTCTTTCCAGTTTTGAACGGAAGATATTTCCTTTTTCACCATAGCTCTCTATGACCTTCCGAATATCACTTTGCAAATTCCACAAGAACAGTCTTATCGAAAGGCTTCTTGAGGGGAAAGCTGTATCTCTGTGAGATGCATTAACAGAATACAAATCAGTTTCTCAGAAAGCTTCATTTCGGTTTTTATCTTTGGAAATTTCCTTTTTCACCATAGCTCTCTATGGGCTTCCAAATATCACTTTGCAAATTCCACAATAAGAGACTTAGCGAAAGGCTTCTTCAGGGCAAAGCTGTAACTCTGTAAGATGAATTAACGGAACACAAAACAGTTTATCAGAAAGCTTCTTTCCAGTTTTTAACTGAATGTGTTTCCTTTTCACCCTAGACCTCTATGGGCTTCCAAATATCACTTTTCAAATTCCCCAAGAACAGTCGTAGTGAATGGCTTCTTGAAAGGAAAGCTGTAACTCTGTGAGATGAATTGACAGAACACAAAGCAGTTTCTCAGAAAGCTTCTTTCCAGTTTTTAACTGAAGATATTTCGTTTTTCACCGTAGCCCACTATGGGCTTCCGAATATCACTTTGCAAATTATACAAGAACATTCTTAGCGAAAGGCTTCTTGAGGGGAAAGCTGTAACTCTGTGAGATGAATTAACAGAACATAAAGCAGTTTGTCAGAAATCTTCTTTGCAGTTTTTAATGGAAGATATTTCATTTTCACCGTAGACCTCTATGGGCTTCCAATTATCACTTTGCAAATTCCACAACAACAGTCTTAGCGAAAGCCTTCTTGAGGGGAATGCTGTAACTCTGTGAGATGCATTAACAAAACACAAAGCGGTTTCTCCAAAGACTTCTTTTCAATTTTTATCATAGGATGTTTTCTTCTTCACCATAGCCCTGTATGGGCTTCCAAATATCACTTTGCAAATTCCACAAAAGCAGTCTTAGGGAATGGCTTTTTGAGAGGAAAGCTGTAACTCTGTAAGATGAATTAACAGAACACAAAGCAGTTTCTCAGAATGCCGCTTTGAGTTTTTTACGCAAGATATTTCCTTTTTCACTATAGCCCTCTATGGGCTTTCAAATATCACTTTGGAAATTACACAAGAACAGTCTTAGCGAAAGTCTTCTTGAGGGGAAAGCTGTAACTCTGTGAGATGAATTAACAGAACACAAAGCAGTTTCTCAGAAAGCTACTTTTCAATTTTTATCTTAGGATATTTCCTTTTCCACCGTAGTCCTCTGTGGGCTTCCAAATATCACTTTGCAAATTCCACAAGAACAGTCTTAGCGAAAGGCTACTTGAAGGGAATGCTGTAACTCTGTGAGATGAATTAACAGAACCCAAAGCAGTTTCTCAGGAAGCTTCTTTTCAGTTTTTAACTGAAGATATTTTCTTTTTCACCCTTGCCTTCTAAGGGCTTCCAAATATCAGTTTCCAAATTCCACAAGAACAGTCTTAGCGAAAGGCTTTCTGAGGGGGAAGCTGAAACACTCTGAGATGAATTAACAGAACTCAAAGCACTTTTTAAGAAAGCTTCTTTCCAGTTTTTAACTGAAGCTATTTCCTTTTTCCCCATAGCCCTCTATGGGCCTCAAAATATCACTTTGTAAATTCCACAAGAACAGTATTAGCAAAAGGCTTCTTTGGGGGAAAGCTGTAACCCTTCGAGATGATTTAACAGAACACAAAGCAGTTTCTTAGACAGCTTCTTTTCAGTTTTTATCTTAGGGTATTTCGTTTTTCAGCATAGCCCTCTATTGGCTTCCAAATATCACTTTGCAAATTCCACAAGAAGAGTCTTAGCGAATGGCTTCTTGAGGGGAAAGCTGTACCCCTATGAGATGAATTAACAGAACACAAAGCAGATTCTCAGAAAGCTTCTTTTCAATTTTTATCTTAGGATACTTCCTTTTCCACCATAGCCCTCTGTGGGCTTCCAAATATCACTTTGCAAATTCCACAAGAACAGTCTTAGCAAAAGGTTCTTGAGGGGAAAGCTGTAACTCTGTGAGATGAATTAACAGAACACACAGCAGTTTCTCAGAAAGCTTCTTTCCAGTTTTTAACTGAAGATATTTCGTTTTTCACCGTAGCCCTCTATGGGCTTTCGAATATCACTTTGCAAATTATACAAGAACATTCTTAGCGAAAGGCTTCTTGAGGGGAAAGCTGTAACTCTGTGAGGTGAATTAACAGAACATAAAGCAGTTTCTCAGAAATCTTCTTTGCAGTTTTTACCGGAAGATATTTCATTTTCACCATAGACCTCTATGGGCTTCCAAATATCACTTTGCAAATTCCACAAGAACAGTCTTAGCGAAAGGCTTCTTGAGGGGAAAGCTGTAACTCTGTGAGATGCTTTAACAGAACACAAAGCGGAGCCTGGGCGCTGGTCTGCACTCCCCTCCAGCCTGCTGGCTGAGCTCCTGGAGACCCCCGAGTTTCTGCAGCAGGCGCAACCTTTGCTAGAAACGGGGGCCCCGACGGAGCTGCAGGACGTGGGAGAGCCCACTTTGCTGGAACCGCTACTCCTCAGCGAGGAGGAATACCGGGCTCTGCTGGAGGAGCTTTAGGACCCGGGGTTGGGACGGGATCGGCGGCGGGGCGGTGGCCTCCCTTTGGCGGTGGGCACCAGGGTCGGTGTGGAGAGGCCTGTTTTCCCTCCGGGCTGACCAGCCTGGCATTCCTGCCTTCCGGGTCTGGGCGCGGCGGCGGCGGCGGCGGCCAGAGACTCCACACTGAGGATAGCTGAGCATCCCGGGGACTCCAGAGCCGGCCCAGGTTCCAGGAGGGGGACGGTCTACTGCGCATGCGCGGGTGTGTGGGCAGCGTCCTAGGCTCTGGGAGCGGACCCTGCAGAGCTCTCATGCTTTTCCACCACCCGACCCCGCTTGGTACCCCACCCCACTCCCCAGCACAGCGCACGCGCACCCGCGCGCGCACCCGCACACCCCCACACACCCCGCGACACACCCACACAACCACAAACCCACACACCCAAACACACCACCCCCACCCCCACCCCCACCACGACCTCCAGCACCACCACCCTGTTCTGCACTGGGCGGCTGGCTGGAGACCTCCATGACCCGAAACACCCGGCCCGGGCAGTGTCCAGGCCTGCTCTCTCTCCGGCGGCTCACCTCCTCTATGCCTCTGCTCCACCGTCACTCGCCCACCCGTGCCCCTTCAGCCTCCCCGCTGTCACCATGGAGCACCTGGCGGCTACATGCACACCCCAGATCCCACATGAACCCGGGATGCTGACCGCTCCAGGTGGGGGGAAGGCAGGCAGACATGGAGAGATGAGAGCCAGACCTCGGGGGATGTGCGGAGGACGGACGTTGGAAGGGAGGGAGGGAGGGAGGGACGGAGGGACGGAGAGAGGGAGGGAGTGGGGAACGGAGGGGAAGACGGAGCGACGGAGGGACGGGGGGGCGGGAGGGAGCAAGGGTCAGAGGGACTCTGGCAGGGAGGAAAAGCGGTCTCTGGCCTCCCGCAGCAACAGGACCACCCCTCCCCCACGCCCCCCCGCGCCGGGAAGCAGGCAAGCGCCCAGCGCGGGCAGAGGGCTGGGCCCAAGGCCGCCGCGTCGGCCGGCGGGGCACTCATTCCCCGAGGAACGGGCCATGTCCGCAGAGGCAAAAGACCCAGGCTCGGGTGGCCATCCGGTTTTCACCCGCATGCTTTACAGACCTCCCATCCCCAGGCTGAGCCCTGCAATGCAGCGCGAGGCGGGCAGCCCCGTACACACAGGAGTCACACTCAGGACGACTGAGGCACGAATCGGGATTCCAAGTTGCTTTGCTTTGCCGTCTGCCAGGGGGCCGGTTGCTCACGTCTCTGAAGCCCCCGGAAGCCTGACCGTGTTGACGGTTTGATTCCCCAGCTCTGCGGAGACCCGGAACCTTCCAGGGAGGCGTGGAGCGCCAGCACCGTGTCTTCGCTCCACTCGCCTGTCTCCGGAGCGGGCCACAGTGGAGACTCCCCCTACGTTGCATGATGCAGTCCTCCACCGTCAGGCCGTGACGCCGGGGATGGTCTTTCTCCGGGCTTTCGCTCGTCCCTTCTGCGCGGAAGTGAACGCGACCTACACACCTGCGTGTGTGAGCCTATGATGGCAACGGCGACAACCACGGGCTCGGCCTCCTTCGCGGAGAGAGGGCCCGGAAACCTCAAGACTCTCACGGGGGGTCCAGATCCATACTCCACTCCACCCTTCCGGGCTGGCTTCTGCCTGCTGAAAACGCCCTCGGAGCCCCGAGAGCGGCTTCCAGTCCCCACAGAAACCCTGGAGAGGCCCAGAGAGCCAGCCCCCAAAGCCCGCTCCCCGCCCCCGGCCCCCTCCCCCCCTCCCCCCCACCCCACTCCCCACTTCCCGGGCTTCTCCGGCCCCACCCACACCCAGGCCACAGTGACCTGGGCCCTGTGGGTCCCGGCTTCCGAGGGCGGGCAGTCGCTGGGCTCCTCAGGCATTCCTGAAGGGGTGGAGCCTGTGGGCCTTTATAAGGGCCGCTGGCCGGCTGGGCCGGCCTCCTGGTTGGACCTGCTCGCCCTGCACAGGCCGACTGAGGGGCACGGGAGCCCGCCGGCCTCTCTCTGCCCGTGTCTGTCGGCGGAATTCCGGCCGGGTCTCCCCGTGATGGCTCTCCCGACACCTGGCGACGGCGCCCTCCCGGCGGAGGCCCGAGGACGAGGACGGCGAAGGAGACTCGTTTGGACCCCGAGCCAGAGGGAGGCCCTGCGAGCCTGCTTCGAGCGGAACCCGTACCCGGGCATCGCCACCCGGGAAGAGCTGGCCCGGGCCATTGGCATTCCGGAGCCCAGGGTCCAGATTTGGTTTCAGAACGAGACATCACGCCAGCTGAGGCAGCACCGGCGGGAATCTCGGCCCTGGCCGGGGAAACGTGGCCCGCAGGAAGGCAGGCGAAAGCGGACCACCGTCACCCGGTCCCAGACCGCCCTGCTCCTGGGAGCCTTCCAGCAGGATCGCTTTCCGGGCATTGCCACCCGGGAAGAGCTCGCCAGAGAGACAGGCCTCCCGGAGTCCCGGATTCAGATTTGGTTTCAGAACCGGAGGGCCAGGCACCCAGGCCAGGGTGCCGGGGCACCAGCGCATGCAGGCGGCCTGTGCGACGCGGCCCCCGGCGGGGGTCTCCCCGCTCCCTCGCCGGTGGCCTTCGCCCTCCCCAGGGCGTGGGGGACGGGGCTTCCCGCGCCCCACGTGCCCTGCGCGCCCTGGACACTCCCACCGGGGGCTTTCATGAGCAAGGGAGCAGGGGCCGTCGCCCCGCTGCAGCCCAGCCAGGCCGCGCAGGCAGCAGGGGTCCCCCATCCAGCCCCGGCAGGCGTGGATTGGGAATTTTCCTATGCTGCCCTGGCAACTCCGGAAGTGGTGCTCTCCCATCCTCAGACTCCGGTTTGATCCAGTCTGATTTGGTTTTATCCGGTTTGATCTGGTCTGATCCTTTCCGATCCCATCTGTTCCAGTTTGACGCGGTCTGGTCCGTTTTGATGCGGTCTTGTCCGTTTGTATCTGGCTTGATCCGGTCTGATCCGGTTTGATCCGTTTCGTTGCAGTCTTATCCTGTTTGATCCGGTCCAATCCGGTTTTATCCAGTGTGATTTTTTCCAATCCGGTCTGATCCGGTTAGATGCGGTCCGATCCGGTTTTATCTGGCTTGATCTGGTTTGATGCGGTCTGATCCGGTTTGATGCAGTCCGATCCGGTTTGACGTGGTCTGATCCGGTTTTATCCATTTTGATCCGGTCTGATCCAGTTTGATCCGGTTTGATCTGGTCTGTTCCAGTTTGTTCCGGTACAATCCGGTTTTATCCGGTTTGATCCAGTCTGAACCAGTCTGGTCTGGTCTTGTCCGGTTTGGTCTGGTCTGGTCTGGTTTGGTCTAGTCTGATCTTGTCTCGTCTTGTCTGGTCCGGTCTAGTCTGTTATGTTCTAGTCTAGTCTGATCTGGTTTAGTTTCGTCTGGTCCAGTTTGGTCTAGTCTGGACTGGTCTGGTTCAGTCTGGTCTGGTTTAGTCCGGTTTGGTCTGGTCTGATCTGGTTCGGTTTAGTCTGTTCTGGTCTGGTCAGCTTTAGTCTGGTCTGGTCTGTTCCGGTTTAGTGTGGTCTGGTCTAGTCCGGTTTGGTCTGATATGGTCTCATCTGGTCTGGTCCGGTTTGGTCTGGTCCAATCCGTTTTGGTTCGGTTTGGTCTGGTTTCTTCCTGTTTGGTCTAGTCTGCTCCGGTTTGGTTCGGTTTGGTATGGTTTCGTCCAGTTTGGTCTGCTCTGGTCCGGTTTGTCTTGGTATGGTCTGGTTTCTTCCGGTTTGGTCTGGTCTGGTCTGTTTTGGTCCGGTCTGATCTGGTCTCATCCAGTTTGGTCTAGTCTGATCTGTTCTCGTCTGGTCTGGTCCAGTTTGGTCTGATATGGTCTTGTCTCGTCTGGTCCGGTTGGTCTGGTCTGGTCTCTTCCAGTTTGTTGTGGTCTGATCCGCTTTGGTGCGGTTTGCTCTGGTTTCGTCCGATTTAATCCGGTTTGGTCCGGTATGGTCCGGTTTGGTCCAATTTGGTCCGGTTTGGTCTGGTCTGGTCCGGTTTGGTGTGGTCTTATCCGGTATGGTCCAGTTGGTCTGGTCTGGTCTCGTCTGGTCTCATCTGGTCTGGTCCGCTTTGGTCATGTTCGGTCCAGTTTGTTTCGGTCTGAGCCGGTTTGACCTGGTTTGATCCGGTCTGGTTCGGTCTTGTCCAGTTTGGTCTGGGTCTGGTCCGGTCTGGTCCCATCTGTTCCTGTTTGATGTGGTTTGAATCAGTCTGGTTCAGTTTGGTGCAGTTTGGTCCAGTTTGTTCCGGTTTGGTGGGGTCTGATCTGGTCTTGTCTGGTCTGGTCCAGTTTGGTCTCGTCAGGTCTGCTTTGGTGTGGTCTGATCTGGTCTCATCTGGTCTGGTCCGGTTTGATCTGGTTTGGTCTGGTCCGGTTTGGTGTGGTCTGATCTGGTCTGGTCTGGTCCAGTTTGGTCTGGTCTGATCCGGTCCAGTTTGATCTGGTTTGATCCGGTCTGCATAGGTTTGGTCTGGTCTGGTCCGGTTTGGTGTGGTCTGATCCAGTCTGGTCCGGTTTGGTCCAGTTTGGTCCGGTTTCATCGGTTTGATCCGGTTTGTTCTGGTCTGGTCCCATTCTGTAGGTTGCCTGTTCACTCTGATGGTTGTTTCTTTAGCTGTGCAGAAGCTCTTTAGTTTAATTAGATCCCATTAGTCTATTTTGGCTTTTATTTTCATTACTTTTGGTGTTTTTTCCAAGAAGATTTGCCTATGTCTATGTCCTGAATGCTACTACCCAGGTTTTCTTCTAGGGTTATTATGGCTTTAGGACTAACATTTAAGTCTCTAATCCATCTTGAAATAATTTTTGTATAAGGTTTAAGGAAGGGATCCAGTTTCAGCTTTCTACATATGGCTAGCCAGTTTTCCCAGCGACATTTATTAAATAGGGAATCCTTTCCCCATTTCTTGTTTTTGTCAGGTTTCTCAAAGATCAGATGGTTGTAGATATGTGATGTTATTTCTGAGACCTCTGTTCTGTTCCATTGGTCTATATCTCTGTTTTGGTACCAGTACCATACTATTTTGGTTACTGTAGCCTTGTAGTATAGTTTGAAGTCAGGTAGCGTGATGCCTCCAGCTTTATTCTTTTGGCTTAGGATTATCTTGGCAATGCAGGTTCTTGTTTTGGTTTCATATGAATTTTAAAATCGTTTTTCCAATTCTGTGAAGAAAATCATTGGTAGCTTGAATGGGATGGCATTGAATCTGTAAATTATCTAGGGCAGTATGGCCATCATGATATTGATTCTTCCTATCCATGATCATGGAATGTTCTTCCATTTGTTTGTGTCCTCTTTTATTTCATCAAGCAGTGGATTGTAGTTCTCCTTGAATAGGTCCATCACATCCCCTGTAAGTTGGATTCCTAGGTATTTTATTCTCTTTGTAGCAATCAGGAATGAGAGTTCACTCATTATTTGGCTCTATATTTGTCTGTTATGGATATATAAGAATGCTTGTGATTTTTGCACATTGATTTTGAATCCTGAGTCTACGCTGAAGTTGCTTGTCAGCTTAAGGTGATTTTGGGCTGAGAAGATGGGGTATTCTAAATATACTATCATGTCGTTTGCAAACTGGGACAATTTGATATCCTCTTTTCCTAATTGAATACCCTACCTTTTTGAGTTATTGGTCTGATAAGCTATAAACAAAGTATCTTTGATTGATCATCCCAGTAGCTCATCCCCTGAGATTATACTGACGTGTCCTACACTGTGAGGCGACAAGCATAACAACCCCTCCTCAATCAAGCTGTCCCTAGGAGTTTCTTTCTTTCTCTAGCATAATAATCATTCTCATCCAGTTATGGCAGGCACTTTGCTACATTGCCATGGGGATTACACTGATGATAATCACTTGTGAACGTTTGCAGATCCTGACAACCCACTGGGGCCTGATGATGCTTCGCCCCCTCAATCTGAACATGCTCATTGAAGACTCATCCACTTGGCTCTTGATTTTAATCCTAATGCTGACCCTCTTCCTCACAGCTGTGAGTCTTTGAACAAATCTTTTCCAAACCTGTTTCCTCAGCTGAAAATGGGGTGGGAGAATGTGTGGTTGGTACAGACGATGGCTAACTCCAAAATTCCAGGGGCTACAATACTACTGTACACATCCAAGGAACACTTCTCTATCATGACTCTATTATCAGGCACTTTAAAAAATTTCAAAGCACCTATTAAATGATGCCCAGATGCCCAGCAATAATAAAATTACATCCCAATGCAATCGCTCGGTTTTTTAACAAGAGAATTATCAGTATACAACTCAGGTGGTGGGGTGGTATGAGGTTGAGATAGCCTACTTTCTTTTAAAATCAACCCAGAGTTTGCTTAAAACAAACAAGAACAAAACAAACGCTCCTCTAAGTGTGCGCTCATCTGAGTGTGTGCTCCTATGAGTGTGATCTCCTCTGAGTGTGCGCTACCCTGGGTGTGCAATCGTCTGAGTGAGAGCTCCTATGAGTCTGCATTCCTCTGATTGTGAGCTCCTCTGAGTGTGTGTTCGTCTGAATGTGAGCTCCTCTGAGTGGGCGAACCCCCTGAGTGTGAGCTCCTCTGAGTGTGCACTCATCTGTGTTAGGCCCTCTGAGTGTGCGCTTATCTGAGTGTGCGCTTGTCTGAGAGGGTGCTCCTGTGAGTGTGTGCTTCTCTGAGTGTGCGCTCCTCTGAGTGTGTGCTCACCTGAGTGCATGCTCCCCTGAGTGCATGCTCACCTGAGTGTGTGCTCCCCAGAGTGTGCACTCCCCTGAGTGTGCACTCCCCTGAGTGTGCACTCCCCTGAGTGTGTGCTCCTCTGAGTGCATGCTCCCCTAAGTGCACGGTCATCTAAGTGTGCCCTCCCCTGAGTGTGTGCTCCCCTGAGTGCATGCTCCCCTAAATGCGTGCTCCCCTGTGTGCACGCTCATCTGAGTGTGCGCTCCCCTGAGTGTGCACACCCGAGTGCGTGCTCCCCTGAGTGTGCACTCCCCAGAGTGTGCACTCCTCTGAGTGTATGCTCCCATCAGTGTACCCACGTCTGAGTGTGCCCTCCCCTGAGTATTCGCTCCTCTGAGTGTGCGCTCCCCTAAGTGAGCACTGCCCTGAATGTGTGCTCCCCTGAGTGTACGCTGACCTGCGTGCTCACTCCCCTGAGTGCACGTTTCCCTGAGTGTGCCCTCCCATGAGTGTGCACTCCACTGAGTGAGCAGTCCCCTGAGTGTGCCCTCCCCTGAGTGCGTGCTCCCCTGAGTGTGCATTCTCCTGAGTGTGTGCTCCCCTGAGTGTGATCTCATTTGAGTGTTCGCTCCCCTGCGTGTTCACTCCCCTGAGTGGGCTCTCCCCTGAGTGTGCACTCCTCTGTGCACTCCCCTGAGTGTGCACTAGTCTGAGTGTGCATTTCCCTGAGTGTGCTCTCCCCTGAATGTGCCCTCCCCTGAGTGTGTACTCCCCTGAGTGTGCGCTTCCCTGAGTTTGCGCTTCCCTGAGTGTGCTCTCCCCTGAGTGGGCACTCCGCTGAGTGTGTGTTCCCCTGAGTGTGCTCTCCCCTGAATGTGGACTCCCCTGAGTGTGGACTCCTCTGAGTGCATGCTCCCCTGAGTGCACACTCCCCTTAGTGTGCGCTCCCCTGAGTGTGCACGCCCCTGAGTGCGCACTCCTCTGAGTGCTTGCTCCCCTGAGTGCACGCTCGTCTGAGTGTGTGCTCCCCTGAGCGTGCACTCCCCAGAGTGTGCGCTCCTCTGAGTGTATGCTCCCCTCAGTGCACCCACGTCTGAGTGTGCCCTCCCCTGAGTATTCACACCTCTGAGTGTGCACTCCCCTGAGTATTTGCTCCTCTGAGTGTGTGCTCCCATGAGTGCATGCTTGTCTGAGTGTACGCTCCCCAGAGTGTGCCCTCCCCTGAGTGTGCACTTCCCTGAGTGTGCACTCTCCTGAGTGTGTGCTCCCTGATTGTGATCCCATTTGAGTGTGCACTCCCAGGAGTGAGTGCTCCCCTGAGCATTCTCTCCCCTGAGTGTGCACTCCACTGAGTGTGCACTCCCCTGAGTGCGTGCTCGTCTGAGTGTGTGCTCCCGAATGTGCACTCCCCTGAATGAACGCTCTCCTGAGTGTGCACTCCCTTTAGTGTGCACTTCCCTGAGTGTGCTCTCCCCTTTGTGGGCACTCCTCTGAGTTTGCTCTCCCCTGAGTGTGTCCTTGCCTGAGTGTGCACTCCCCTGGGTGTGCACTGCCCTGAGTGTGGGCTCCCCTAAGTGTGCACTTCCCTGAGTGTATGCTCCCCCGAGTGTGCGCTACCCTGAGTGTGTTCTCCCCTGAGTGTGCGCACCCCAAGTGCGCACTCGTCTGAGTGTTCGCTCCCCTGAGTATGCATGCCCCTGAGTGTGCACTGCCCTGAGTGTGCACACCCCTGAGTGTGTTCTCCCCTGAGTGTGCGCTCACCTGGGTGTGCACTCCCCTGAGTGTGCGCTCCCCTGAGTGTGCACTCTCCTGAGTGTGCACTCCCCTGAGTGAGCACTCCCCTGAGTGTTCACTGACCTGAGTGTGCACTACCCTGAGTGAGCACACGTCTGAGTGTGTGCTCCCATGAGTGTGCACTCCCCTGAGTGGGTTCTCCCCTGTGAGTGAACTCCCCTGAGCGTGCACTTGCCTGAGTGTGCACTCCCCTGAGTGAGCACTCCCCCGAGTGTGTGCTCCCCTGAGTGTGTTCTCCCCTGAGTGTGCGCTCCCCTAAGTGTGCGCTCCCCTGAGTGTGCCCTCCCTTGAGCGTGCACTCCTCTGAGTGTGCACTCCTATGTGTGCACGCTCATCTGAGTGTGTGCTCCCCTGAGTGTGCACTCCCCTGAATGTGTGCTCCCCTGAGTGTGCACTCCCCTGTTTGTGCACTTCCCTGAGTGTGCACTCCTGCGTGGGCACTCTTCTGTGCACTCCACTCAGTGCGTGCTCATCTGAGTGTGTGCTCCCCTGAGTGTGCACACCCCTGAGTTTGCACTGCCCTGAGTGTGTGCTCCCATGAGTGTGCAGTCCCCTGGGTGTGTTCTCCCTTGAGTGTGCACTCCCCTGAGTGTGTGCTCCTCTGAGTATGTGCTACCCCTGAGTGCACACTCATCTGAGCGTGCGCTCCCCTGAGTGTGTACTCCCCAGAGTGTGTGCTCCCCTGAGTGCGTGCTCTTCTGTGTGTACATTCCCCTGAGTGCGCCCTCGTCTGAGTGTGCACAACCCTGAGCATGCAATCCCGAGTGTGTGCTCCTCTGAGTGTGCACTTGCCTAAGTATTCGCTCCTCTGAGTATTTGCTCTCCTGAGTGTGCACTACAATGAGTGCGTGCTCCCCTGAGAGTGAAATCTCCCGAGGTGGCACTCCACTGTGTGTGCACTTCCCTGAGTCTGCACTCCCTTGATGTGCCCTGCACTGAGTGCATGCTTCCTTGAGTGAGCACTCCCCTGAGTGCATGCTCCCCTGAGTGTTCACTCTCCTTTGTGCTCCCGAGTGTGAGCTCATTTGAGTGTGAGCTACCCTGTGTGTATGCTCTCCTGAGTGTGCTCTCCCCTGAGTATGTACTCCCCTGAGTGCGTGCTTGTCTCAGTGTGCACTCCCCTGAGTGTGAACACCCCTGAATGTGCGCTCCGCTGAGTGTGCCCTCTGGAGTGTGCACTTCCCTGAGTGTGCTCTCCCCTGAGTGGGCACTCCAAGGAATGCTCACTCACCTGAGTGCATGCTCCCCTGAGTCCGTGCTCCCCTGAATGCGTGCTCTCCTGAGTGCACGCTCCCCTGACTGTGCACTCTCCTGAGTGTGTGCTTCCCTGAGTGTGCTCTCCCTTGAGTGTGCACTCCTCTGAGTGTGCACTCCCGAGTGGGGGCTCATCTGAGTGTGCACTCCCCTGAGTGTGCACCTGTCTGAGTGTTTACTCTCCTGAGTGTGCACTCTGCTGATTGTGCACTGCCCTGAGTGTGAGCTCCCCTGAGTGCACACTGCATTGAGTGTGTGCTCCTCTGAGTGTGCGCTCCCCAGAGTGTGCACTCCCCTGAGTGTGCACTCCTCTGAGTGTGTGCTCCCCTGTGTGCATGCTTGTCTGACAGTGTGCTCCCCTGAGTGTCCACTCCCCATAGTTTGCACTCCCCTGAGTGCGCACTCATGTGAGTGTGCACTCTCCTGAACGTGCACACCCCTGTGTTTGCGTTCCCCTGAGTGTGCTCTACACTGAGTGTGTGCTCCTCTGAGTGTGTCCTCCCCTGTGTTCACACTCGTCTGAGTGTGTGCTCCCCTGGGTGTACACTGTCCTGAGTGTGCACTCTCCTGAGTGTAGGCTACCCTGAGTATGATCTCATTTGAGTGTGCACTCCCCTGAGTGTGCCCTGCCCTGAGTGTGGGCTCCCCTGAGTGTGCACTCTCCTGAGTGCAAGCTCGTATGTGCGTGCTCTCCACTGAGTGTGCACTCTCCTGAGTGTGCACTCACCTGAGTGTGCACTCCCCTAAGTGAGCTCTCCCCTGAGTGTGCATTCCGCTGAGTGTGCGCACCCCTGAGTGTGAACTCTCCTGAGTGAGCACTCCTCTGATTGTGCACTCCCTCAGTGCGCGCTCCTCTGAGTGTGCGCTCCCCTGAGTGTGTACTCCCCTGAGTGTGTGCTCCCCTGAGTTTGCTGTCTCCTGAGTGCCCTCTCCCCTGAATGTGCGCTCCCCTGAGAGTGCAATCCCCTGAGCGCACGCTCCCCTGAGTGAGTGCTCCCCTGAGTGCGTGCTCCCCTGAGTGTGCACTCCCCTGAGTGTGGGGTCCCCTGAGCATGATCTCATCTGGGAGTGCACTCCCCTGAATGTGCGCTCCCCTGAGTGTGCGATCCCCAGAGTGAGCACTCCTCTGAGTGTGCCTTCCCTGAGTAAGCACTCCCCTGAGTGTGTTTTCCGTGAGTGTGCACTCCCCTGAGTGCGCACTCATCTGAGTATTCGCTCACCTGAGTGTGCACTCCCTTGAGTGTGCACTGCCCTCAGTGTAGGCTCCCCTGAGGGTCCACTCCCCTGAGTGCGCACTCCCTTGAGTGTGTACTGCCCTTAGTGTGGGCTCCCCTTAGTGTGCACTCCCCTGAGTCCATGCTCCTATGAGTGTGCACACCGCTAAGTGTGCTCTCCCCTGAGTGTGCACTCCGCTGAGTGTGCACTCCCCTGAGTGATCACTTCTCTGAGTGTGCACTCCCCTGAGTATGCACTCGCCTGAGTAAGCACTCCCCTGAGTGTGCACACCCCTTATTGTGCGCTCATCTGAGTGTGCACTCTCCTGAGTGCGCATTCCCCTGAGTGTGCACTTGACTGAGTGTGCGTTTCCCTGAGTGTGTACTGCCCTGAGTGTGGGCTCCCCTGAGTGTGCACTTCTCCTGAGTGTGCGCTCCCCTTTGTGTGCACTCCCCTGAGTGAGCACTCCTCTAAGTGTGCACTCTCCTGAGTGCACGCTTGTTGGAGTGTGCGCTCCCCTGAGTGTGCACTCCCCTGAGTGTGTGCACCCCTGAGTGTGTTCTCCCCTGAGTGTGCACTCCCCTGAGTGCACGCTCATCTGAGTGTGTGCTCCCCTGAGTGTGCTCTCCCCTGAGTGCGCTCTCCCCTGAGTGCGCGCTCCCCTGAGTGAGAGCTTCCCTGAGTGCGTGCTTCCCTGAGTGTGCACTCTTCTGAGTGTGGGCTTCCCTGTGTATGATCTCATTTAAGAGTGCACTCCCCTGAGTATACGCTCACCTGCATGTGCGCTCCCCTGAGTGCGCACTCCCCTGAGTGAGCACACCTCTGAGTGTGCACTCCCCTGAGTGTGCACTGCCCTGAGTGTGGGTTCCCCTTAGTGTGCACTCCGCTGAGTGCATGCTCGTATGAGTGTGCCTTCCACTAAGTGTGCTTTACCCTGAGTGTGCACTCCACTGAGTGTGCACTCCCCTGAGTGTGCACTCCCCTGAGTGTGCACTCCCCTGAGTGTGCAAGAATACGCTCACCTGAGTGTGCACTCTCCTGAGTGTTCTCTCCCCTGAGTGTGCACTCCCCTAGGTGAGCACTCCTATGAGTGTGCACTCCCCCGAGTTTGATCTCATTTGAGAGTGCACTCCCCTGAGTGTGCGCTCACCTGAGTGTGCGCTCCCCTGAGTGTGCACGTCCCTGAGTGTGCACTCCCCTGAGCGTATGCTCCTCTGAGTATGTGCTTGTCTGAGTTTTTGCTCGTCGGAGTGTGCACTTCCCTGAGTGAGCCCTCCTCTGAGTGTGCACTCCCCTGAGTGCACGCTCATATGAGCGTGCACTCTGCTAAGTGTACTCACCCCTTAGTGTGCACTCCGCTGAGGGTGGGCTCCCCTGAGTGTGCCCTCTCCTGAGTGTGGGCTCCCTTGAGTATGGTCTCATTTGAGAGTACACTCCCCTGAGTGTGAGCTCACCTGAGTGTGCGTTACCCTGCGTGTGCACTCCCCTGAGTGAGCACTCCTCCTAGTGCTCACTCCCCTGAGTGTGCACTGCCCTGAGTGTGCGCTCGCCTCTGTGCGCGCTCCTCTGAGGGTTCACTCCCCTGAATGTGCACTCTCCTTAGTGTACACTGCCCTGATTGTGGGCTCCCCTTAGTGTGCACTCCCCTGAGTGCACGCTCATATGAGTGTGAGCTCCACTAAGTGTGCTCTCTCCTGAGTGCGCACTCCGCTGAGTGTGCACTCCACTGAGTGTGCGCTCTCCTGAGTGTGCACTCCCCTGAGTGAGCACTCCCCTGAGTGAGCACTCCTCTGAGTGTGCACTCCCCTGATTGTGCGCTCACCTGAGTGTGCACTCTCCTGAGTGTGCACTTCCCTGACTGTGCACTCACCTGAGTGTGTGCTTCCCTGAGTGTGCACTCCTCTGAGTGAGCACTCCCTTGAGTCTGTACTCCCTGAGTGTGTGCTCCTCTAGAGTGTATGCTCCCCTCAGTACACCCTCATCTGAGTGTGCCTTCCCTTGAATATTCGCTCCTCTGTGTGCTTGCTTCCCTGTGTGCACACTCAACTGAGTGCGCACTCCCCTGAGTGCACGCTCATCTGAGTCTGTGCTTACCTGATCGTGCACTCCCCTGAGTGTGTGCTCTCCTGAGTGTGTGCTCCTCTGCGTGTGAGCTTGTTTCAGTGTGCGCTCCGCGTTCCCCTGAGTGTGCCCTCCCCTGAGCATGCACTCCTCTGAGTGTGCACTCCTCTGTGTGCACGCTCATCTGAGTGTGTGCTCCCCTGAGTGTACACTGCCCTGAGTGTGGGCTCCCCTTAGTGCGCACTCCCTTGAATGCACGCTCTTATGAGTGTGCGCTCCGCTAAGTGTGCTCTCCCATGAGTGTACGCTTCCCTGAATGTGCAGTCCTCTGCGTGTGTGCTCCGCTGAGTAGGTTCTCCCTTGAGGGTGCACTCCCCTGAGTGCATGCTCATCTGAGTGTGTGCTCATCTGAGTGTGCACTCCCCTGAGTGTGCACTCCCCTGAGTGGCTCTCCCCTGAGTGTGCGCTCCCCTGAGTGTGCACTCTTCTGAGTGCGCGCTCGCCTGAGTGTGCGCACCCCTGATTGTGCTCTTCCCTGAGTGTGCGTTCCCTTGAGTGCGCTCTCTCCTGAGTGCGCTCTCCTCAGAGTGCACGCTCCCCTGAGAGAGCACTCCCCTGAGTGTGCACTCTCCTGAGTGTGGGCTCCCCTGAGTTTGATCTCATTTGAGTGTGCGCTCCCCTGATTGTGCACTCGTCTGGGTGTGCGCACATCTGAGTGTGCACTCCCCTGAGTGTTCGCTCCCCTGAGTGTGCACTCCCCTCAGTGAGCACACTTCTGAGTGTTCACTCGCCCTAGTGCATGCTCGTCTGAGTGTGCGCTCCCCTTTGTGTGCCCCCCCCTGAGTGTGCGCTCCCCTGAGAGTGTTCTCCCCTGAGTGTGCACTCCCCTGAGTGCACGCTCATCTGAAGGTGCACTCCCCTGAGTGTGCACTTCCCTGAGGGTGCACTGTCCTGAGTGTGGGCTCCACTTAGTGTGCACTCCCCTGAGTGCACGCTCATGTGAGTGTGCACGCCGCTAAGTGAGCTCTCCCCTGAGTGTGCACTCTGCTGGGTGTGCACTCCCCTGAGTGCACGCTCTCCTGAGTGTGCACTCCCCTGAGCGATCACTCCCCTGCGAGTGCACTCCCCTGAGTGTGCGCTCCCCTGAGTGCGCTCACTCCTGAGTGCACTCTCCCCTGAGTGTGTGCTCCCCTGAAAGTGCACTCCCCTGAGTGCGTGCTCCGCTGATTGAGTGCTCGTGTGAGTGCACGCTCCCTTGAGTGTGCACTCCCCTGAGTGAGCACTACTCTGAGTGTGGGCTCCCCTGAGTGTGATCTCATTTGAGAGTGCACTCCCCTAATGTGTGCTCTCTTGAGTGTGCCCTCCCCTGAGTGTGTGCTCCCCTGAGTGAGTACTCCCCTGAGTGTGCGCTTCCCTGAGTGTGCACTCCCATGAGTGTGCACTTGTCTGAGTGTACGCTCCCCTGAGTGCTCATTCCCCTGAGTGCACACTCCCTTGAGTGTGCCCTCCCCTGTGTGCAGGCTCCCCTGAGTGAGCACTACCCTGAGTTCACGCTCCCCTGAGTGCACGCTCCCCGGAGTTAGCACTGCCCTGAGTGTGTGGTCTCCTGAGTGTGGGCTCCCCTGAGTATGATCTCATTTGAATCTGTGCTCCCCTGATTGTGCGCTTGTCTGAGTGTGTGCTCGTCTGAGTGAGCACTCCCCGGAGTGTGCACTGCCCTGAGTGTGGGCTCCCCGAGTGTGCACTCCCGAGTGCAAGCTCGTATGAGTGTGCTCTCCGCTGAGTGTGTGCTCTCCTGAGTGTGCGCTCCCCTGAGCATGCGCTCCACTAAGTGTGCTCTCAAATGAGTGTGGACACCGCTGAGTGTGCACTCCCCTGAGTGTGTGCACATCTAATTGAGGACTCCCCTGAGTGTGCGCTCCCCTGAGTGTGCGTTCTCCTGATTGTGCGCTCACCTGAATGTGCACTCCCCTGTATGTGCACTGCCCTGAGTGTGGGATTCCCTGAGTGTGCGCTCCCCTAAATGTGCTCTCCCCTCAGTGTGCACTCCGCTTAGTGTGCACTCCCCTGTGTATGTGCTCTCCTGAGTGTGCACTCCCCTGAGTCAGCACTTCTCTGAGTGTGCACTCCCCTGAGTGCGCATTCGTCTGAGTGTGTGCTCCCCTGAGTGAGCGCTCCCCTGAGTCTGCGCTTTCCTGAGTACACGCTTGTCTGGGTGTGCGCTCCCCTTAACGTGCAATCCCCCAAGCGTTCGCTCCTCTGAGTGCAAGCTTCCCTGAGGGCACGCTCATCTGAGTGTGCCCTCCCCTGAGTATTAGCTCATCTGAGTGTGCGCTCCCCTGAGTTTGCACTCCCATGGGTGTGCGCTACCCTGAGTGTGTGCTCCCTGAGTGTGCGCTTCCCGGAGTGTGCCCTACCATGAGTGAGTGCTCCTCGGAGTGTGTTCTACCCTGAATGCATGCTCGTCTGAGTGTAGGCTCCCCTGATTGTGCACTCCCCTGAGTGTGCGCTCCTCTGAGTGCCTGCTCCCCTGAGGACACCCTCGTCTGAGTGTGAGATCCCCTGATTGAGCACTGCCCTGCGTGTGCGCTACTCTGAGTGCCTGCTCCCTTGAGTGAACTCTCCTTGAGTGTGCGCTCCCCTGAGCATGCACTCCCCTGCATGTGCACTCCCGAGTGTGAGCTCGTCTGAGTGTGGGCTCCCCTGAGTGTGCGCTCCCCTGAGTGTATGCTCACGTGAGTGCGCTCTCCCTTGAGAGTGCAATCCTCTGAATGCATGCTCCCCTGAGTGCACGCTCATCTGAGTGTTGACTCCCCTGATTGTGCACTCCCCTGAGTGTGCGCTTCTCTGATTACCTGCTCTCCTGAGTGCACGCTCGTCTGAGTGTGTACTCCCCTGAGTTTGCACTCCCCTGAGTGTGCGCTCCCCTGAGCATGCGCATCCCTGAGTGTATGCTCTCCTGAGTGGGCTCTACACTGAGTGTGTGCTCCTCTGAGTACGTCCTTCTCTGATTGCATGCTCGTCTGAGAGAGCGCTCCCATGAGTGTGCATTCCCCAGAGTGTGCGTTGTGCTGAGTGTATGCTCCGCTGAGTGCCCGCTTTTCCGAGTGTGCACTCAGGGGAGTGCACACTCCTCTGAGTGTGTGGTCCCCTGAATATGCTCCCCCCTGAGTGTGTGCTCCTCTGTGTGTGAACTCTCCTGAGTGTGCGCTCCCTTGAGTGGGTACTCCCCTGAGTGTGCGCTCCCCTGAGTGTGCACTACTCTGAGTGTGTACTCCCCTGAGTGTGCACTCCCCTGAGTGTGAGCTCGTCTGAGTGTGGGCTCCCCTGAGTATGCACTCCCGAGTGTGCGCTCCTCTGAGTGCCTGCTCCCCTGAGCACACACTCCTCTGAGTGTGCGCTCCCCTGAGTGCACTACCCTGAGTGTGTGCTTCCCTTAGTGCGTGCTCTCTTGAGTGTGCTCTACACTGTGTGTGTGCTCCTCTGAGTGCGCGCTCCCCTGAGGGCACGCTCGTCTCAGTGTGCGCATTAAATCCTATGGTGGCAAAGAAAATATCTTCATAGAGAAACTAGAAAGAAGCTTTCTGAGAAATTTCTTTGTCATGTGTGAACTCATCTCACAGAGTTACACATTTTTTTCCATGGAGCTCTTTGCTAACACCGTTTTCGTGGAATGTGCAAACGGATATTTAGTAGCGCAGTGAGGCGTATTGTGGAAAAGGAAATATCCTCAGATAATAACTAGAAAGACTTTACTGAAAAACTGCTTTGTGATGTGTGAATTCATCCAACAGAGTTAAAATGTTCTTTTCATTGTGAAGTTTGCTAACACTGTTTTCTTGGAGTCTGCAAAGGGATATTCGGGAGTGCATTGAAGCTTATGTTGACAAAGGAACCATTCTCAGACAAAAACTAGAAAGAAACTCTCTGATAAATTGCTTTGTGATTCGTGAATTCATCTCACAGAGTTACACGAATCTTCTAATGGAACAGTTTGGTAGCACCATTTTTGGGGAAACTGAGAAGGGATATTTTGGATCAGATTGAAGCCTATGGTGACAAAGGGAGTATCCTCAGATAAAAACTAGGAAGAAGCACAGTGGGAAAGTCCTTTTTGATGTGTGAATTCATCTCACAGAGTTACACCATTCTTTTTATGGAGTAGTTTGCTGACACTATGTTTGTGGAATCTGCAAAGGGATATTTTGGAGTGCATTGAAGCCTATGGTCACAAAAGAAATATCCTCAGATAAAATACAAAAAGAAGCTTACTGAGAAACTCGTATGTGATGTCTTAATTCATCTCACAGAGGTCTACAATCCTTTTCTAGGGTCACTTTTTGTTACAGTGTTTTCGGGGAATCTGAGAATGGATATTTTGAATCGCATTGAAGCCTGCAGTGACAATGGAAACATCCTCAGATAAAATATATAATGTTGTATTCTGAGAATCTTCTTTGTGATGTGTGAAATCATCTCACAGAGTTACACCATTATTTTCATGGAGAAGTTTGGTAGCACTGTTTTTGGGGAATCTGAGTGGGAATATTTTGGATCAAATTGAAGCAAGGTGACAAAGAAAATATCCCCAGAAAATACTAGAAAGAAGCTTCATGTGATACTTTTTGTGATGTGTGAATTCATCTAACAGAGTTACACGATTCTTTTCTTGGAGCTGTTTATTAACAATGTTTTCACAGATCTGCAATAGGATAATTGGGAGCGTATTGAAGCCTGTGGTGACAAACGAAATATCCTCAGATCAAAACCAAAATGAAACTGTCTGAGAAAGTTCTTTGTGATGTGTGCATTCATCTCACGGAGTTAAACCTTTCTTGTCATTCAGGAGTTTGCTAACACTCTTTTCATTTATTCTGCAAAGGATTATTTGGGAGCGTATGGAGGAATATGGTGAAAAAGGAATTATCCTCAGATTAAAACTAGAAACAAGTTAGGTGAGAAACATCTTTGTGAGATGTCAATTTATCTCACCAAGTTACAGTGTCCTTTACATTGAACATTTTCATAGTACTGTTTTTGGGGAATCTAAGAAGGGATATTTTGGGTCAAATTGAAGCCTATGGTGACAATGGAATTATCCTCAGACAAAAGACCAAAAAGAAGCTTTCTGAGAAACTGCTTTGTGATGTGTGAATTCACCTCACAGACTTACACCTTTCTTTTCATGGAAAAATTTGCTAACACTATTTTCCTGGAATCTACAAAGGGATATTCCTGAGTGCATTTAGGCAAGTGGTGAAAAGGGAAGTATCCTCAGAAGAAAACTAGAAATAAGCTTTCAGAGATACTGCTTTGTGATTTGTGTATTCATCTCACAGAGTTACACGATATTTTTCATGGAGCAGTTTAGTAGCACTCTTTTTGAGGAATCTGAGAAGTGATATTTTGGATTGAATTGAAGCTTAAGGTGACAAAGGAAATATCCTCTGATAGAAACTACAAAGGAGATTTCTGAGAAACTTCTTTTTGATATGTGAATTCCTTTCACAGAGTTACACTGATATTTTCATTGAGAGGTTTCCTAACACTTTTTTCGTGAAATCTGCAATGGGATATTCCAGAGCACATTGAGGAAAATGGTGAAAAGGGAAATAACCTCAGATAAAAACTAGAAACAAATTTTCTGAGAAACAGCTTTGTTATGTGTGATTTCATCTTATCGACTTACACTGTGCTTTGCATTGAGCAGCTTACGTACACTGTTTTCTTGGAATCTGCATTCTGATATTTCAGAGTGCATTGAAGCTTATGGAAACAAAAGAAATATCCTTATATAAGGGTAGAAAGAAGCTTTTGGAGAGACTGCTTTCTGATATGTGATTTCATCTTGCAGAGTTACACTGTTCTTTTCACTGAGCAGTTTGCTAACACTGTTTTCTTGGAATCTGCAAAAAGATCTTTGGGAGTGCATTGAGGCCTATGGTGAAAAAGGAAACACCCTCAGATAAAAACTAGAAAGAAGCTTTCTAATAAACTACTTTGCAATGTGTGAATTCATCTCACTGTGTTACACCATTCTTTTCATTGATCAGTTTGCTAACACTGTTTTCTTGGAATGTTAAATGGGATAGAGCGGAGTGCAGTGAAGCTTATGGTGACAATGGAAACATCCTCATACAAAAACCAGAAAGAAGAATTCTGAGAAACTGCTTTGTGATTTGTACATTCATCTTACAGAGTTACATGGTTCTTTTCACGGATCAGTTTGGTAGCACTGTTTTTTGGGGAATTTGAGAAGGGATATTTGGATCCCATTGAAGCTAATGGTGACAAAGGAAATATCATCAGATAAAAACTAGAAAGAAGATTTCTGAGAATGTTCTTTGTGATATGATTTTTCATTTCACAGGGTTACACCTTTCTTTTCATTGAGCAGTTTATTAACACTGTGTTCGTGGAATCTGCATAGGTATATTTGGGAGCACATTGAGGCCTATAGTGAAAAGAGAAATATTCTCAGATAAAACTAGAAAGAAGCTTTCTGAGAAACTTCTTTGTGATGTGTCAATTCATCTCTCAGTTACACTGTTCTTCTCATTAAGCAGTGTGCTAACATTGATTTCTTGGAATCTGCAGTGGAATACTTCAAAGCACATTGAAGCTTACAGTGACAAAGGAAATATCGTCAGACAAAAAGTAGAAAGAAGCTTTCTCAGAAACTGCTTTGTGATGTGTGAATTCATCTCAGAGAATTACATTGTTCATTTTATTGAGTAGTTTGCTAACACAGTTTCCTTGGAATCTGCAATGTGATATTTCAGAACGCTTTGAAGCTTATGGTGACAAAGGAAATATCCTCAGACAAAAACCAGAAAGAAACTTTCTGAGAAACTACTTTGTGATTTGTGACTTTGTCTCACAGAGTTACATGATGCTTTTCATGGAGCAGTTTGGTTGTACTGTTTTTGGAGAATCTGATAAGGGATATTTTGGATCACGTTGAATCTTATGGAGACAAGGGAAATATCCTGTTAAAAACTAGAAACAAGCTTCTGAGAAACTGGTTTGTGATGTGTTAATTCATCTCACAGAGATACAAGATTTTTTTCATGTGTCAGTTTTATAGCACTGTTTTTGGGGAATCTGAGGAAGCATATTTTGGATCACATTGAAATCAATGGTGACAAAGAAAACATCCTTAGATAGAAACTAGAAAGAAGCTTTCTGGGAAAATTCTTTATGATGTGTGAATTTATCTCACATAATCTGGAATGGGACATTTTGGAGTACAATGATTCCTATAGTGAAAAGGAAATCATGCTCAGATAAAAACTAAAAGGAAGCTTTCTGGGAAACTTCTTTGTGATGCCTGAACTCATCTCAGAGAGTTACACCTTTCCTTTCATGGAGCAGTTTGCTAACACTGTTTTCGTTGGTTGTGCAAAGGGATATTTGGGAGCACATTGAGGATTATAATGAAAAAGGAAATATCCTCAGGTAAAATCTAGAAGGAAGCTTTCTAAGAAACTGCTATGTGATGTGTGAATTCATCTCACAGATTTACATTCTTCTTTTCATTGAGCAGTTTGCTAACACTGTTTTCGTTGGATCTGCAAAGGGATATTTGGGAGCACATTCAGGATTGTGGTGAAAAAGGAAATATCCTCAGTTAAAATCTAGAAGAAAACTTTCTGAGAGACTACTATGTGATGTGTGAATTCATCTCACAGATTTACACTCTTCTTTTCATTGAACTGTTTGCTAACGCTGTTATCTTGGAATGTTCAATGTGATAGTTCAGAGTGCCTGAAGTTTATGGCAACAATGGAAACATCCTCATATAAAAACTAGAAAGAAGCTTTCTGAGAAACCGCTTTGTGATTTGTAAAATCATCTCACAGAATTACACGATTCTTTTCACAGATCAGTTTGGTAGCAATGTGTCTGGGGAACTTGGGAAGGGATATTTTAGATCGCATTGAAGCCTATATTGACAAAGGTAACATCCTCAAATAAAAACTAGACAGAAGCTTCCTGAGAAAGTCCTTTGTGATGTATTTTTTCATCTCACAGGGTTACACCTTTCTTTTCATAGAGTAGTTTGCTAACAGTTTTTGTGAAATCTGCATAGGTATATTTTGGATCACATTGAATCCTTTGGTGACAAAGGAAATATCCCCGGATAAAAACTAGGAAAACGCTTTCTGAGAAACCACTTTGTGATGTGTTAGTTCATCTCACAGAATTACACGATTCTTTTCATGGATCGGTTTGGTAGCACTCTTTTTGGAGAATCTGAGGAAGGATATTTTGATTGCATTGAAATCACTGGTGACAAAGGAAATACCTCAGATAAAAACTAGAAAGAACCTTTCTGGGAAAGTTATTTGTGATGTGTGAGTTCATCTCACCAAGTTACACCTTTCTTGCTTTGGAGCAGTTGCTTACACTGTCTTCTTGGAATCGGCAAAGGGGTATTTGGGAGAGCATTGAGGCCTGTTTTGAAAAAGGAAATACCCTCAGATAAAAACTAGAAAGCAGCTTTCTGAGAAACTGCTTTGTGATGTGTGAATTCATCTCACAGAGTTACACTGCCCTTTTCATTGAGCAGTTAGGTAACACTGCATTCATTGGACCTGCAATAGGTTATGTCAGAGCGGGTTGAAACTTAGGGTGACAAGTGAAATATCTTCACACATAAGCAATTAGAAGCTTTCTGGGAAACTGCTTTGTGATTTGTGAATTCATCTCACAAATTTATATGATTCTTTTCATGGAACACTGGATAGCACCTTTGTTGTATAATCTGAGAAGGGATAATTTGGATCACATTGAAGCCTTTGGTGACAAAGTAAATATCCTCAGATAAAAACTAGAAAGAAGCTTCCTGTGAAACTACTTTGTGATGTGTGAATTCACCTCACAGAGGTACACCATTCTTTTCACTGAACTGCTTGATAACACTGTTTTAGTGGAATCTGCAAAGGGATATATGGGAGCGCATTGAAGCCTATAGTGAAAAAGGAGATATCCTCAGATAAAAACTATAGAGAAGCTTTTTGAGAAACTGTTTTGTGATGTGTTTTCATCTCATAGATTTCACCATTCTTTTCATTGAGCAGTTGTTAGCATTCTTTTCGTGCAATCTGCAATGGGATATTTCGGAGTACATTGAAGCTTATAGTGACAAAGTAAATATCCTCAGACAAAAACTAAAAAGAAGCTCTCTAAGAAACTGCGTTGTGAATTGTGAATTCATCTGACAGACTTACACAATTCTTTTCATGGAGGAATTTGATAGCACTGTTTTTGGGGAATCTGAGAAGGGATATTTTGGATCACATTGAAGCCTATGGTGACAAAGGAATTATCTCACATAAAAACTAGGAAGAAGCTTTATGAGAAACTACTTTGAGATTTGTGAATTCACCTCACACAGTTACACCTTTCTATTCGTGGTGTAGTGTGCTAACACTGTTTTCCTGGAATCTGCAAAGGGATATTTGGGAATGCATTGAGGCCTATAGTGAAAAATGAAATATCCTCAGAGAAAACTTAGAAAGATGCTTTCTGAGAAACTGTTTTGGGATGTGTGAATTCATCTCAGAGAGTTACATTGTACTTTTCATTGAGTCGTTTTCTAACACTGTTTTCGTGGAATCTGCAATAGGATATTTTAGAGTGCATTGAAGCCTGTAGTGATAAAGGAAATATTCTCAGGTAGAAATCAATAAGAGGCTTTCAGAGAAACTGCTTTGTGATGTGTGAATTCATCTCACAGAGTTACACTGTTCTTTTCATTGAACAGTTTGCTAACACTGTTTTCTTGGAATCTGCAACAGGATGCTTCAGAGTGCATCGAAGTCTATAGTGACTAAGGAAATATCCTCAGATAAAAACTAGAAAGAAGCTTTTTCAGAAAATTCCTTTGATTTGGGAATTTATCTCACAGATTTTTACCTTTCTTTTTCATGCAGCAGTTTGCTAACACAGTTTTTGTGGAATCTGCAAGGGGATATTTAGGAATGCATTTAGGCCTATGTTGAAAAAGCAAATATCCTCAGATAATGACTACAAAGAAACTTACTGTGAAACTGCTTTGTGATGTGTGAATTCATCTCACAGAGTTAAAATTTTCCTTTCATTGAGAAGTTTGCTAACACTGTTTTCTTGGGGTCTGCAAAGGGATATTTTGGAATGCATTGCATCCTCAGACAAAAACTAGAAAGAATCCTTCTGAGAAAATGCTTTGTGACTGTGAATTCATCTCACAGAGTTACACGAATCTTCTCTTGGAACAGTTTATTAGCATTGTTTTTGGGGAATCTGAGAAGGGATATTTTGGATCAGATTGAAGCCTACAGTCACAAAGGGAGTATCCTCAGATAAAAACTGGAAAGAAGGTTTGTGAGAAAGTCCTTTGTGCTGTGTGAATTCATCTCACACAGTTGTACCTTTCTTTTCATGGAGCACTTTACTAACACTTTCCGTGGAATCTGCAAAGGGATATTTGGGAGTGCATTGAGGCCTACAGTGATAAAAGGAAATATCGTGAGATAAAAACTAGAGACTCTTTCTGAGAAATTGCTTTGTGGTGTGTGATTTCAGCTCACAGAGTTAAACTGTTCTTTTCATTGAGCAGTTTGCTCACACGGTTTTTGTGGAATCTACAAAGGCATATTTGGGAGTGCATTGAAGTCTATGTTCACAAAGGAAATATCCTCAGATAAAAAACAAAAATAAATCTTCTGAGAATCTCCTTTGTGATTTATTAATTCATCTCACAGAGTTGCACAATTGTTTTCTAGGATCAGTTTGGTTGCAGTGTTTTTGGTGATTCGGAGAAGGGATATTTTGAATTGCATTGAAGCCTACGGTGACAAAGGAAATACCCTCAGATAAAATCTATAAAGTTACATTCTGAGAATCTTCTTGTGATGTGTGAATTCATCTCACAGAGTTACACCATTATTTTCATGGAGAAGTTTGGTAGCACTCTTTTTGGGGAATCTGAGAGGGCATATTTTGGATCGCATTGAAGCCAAGGGTGTCAAGGAAAACATCCCCAGAAAATACTAGAAAGTTTTATGTGATACTTTTTGAGATGTGTGAATTCATCTTACAGAGTTACACGATTCCTTTCTTGGAGCCGTTTGCTAACAATGTTTTTGTGGAATCTGCAATAGGATATTTGGGAGCGTATTGAAGCCTATGGTGAAGAAGGAAATATCCTCAGATCAAAGCCAAAAAGAAACTTTCTGAGAAAGTTCTTTGTGATGTGTGAATTCATCTCACAGAGTTACACTGTACTTTTCAATGAGCAGTTAGATAACCCTGTTTTCTTGTAATCTATATTTCGGAGTGCATTGAATTGTATGGTGACCAAAGAAATATCCTCATATAAAAAGTAGGAAGAATCTTTCTGGGAAACCGCTTTGTGATGTCCTAATTCATCTCATTGAGTTATACAAATCTTTTCATGGATCAGTTTGGTAGGACTGTTTTTGGGGAATCTGAGAAGGGATAGTTTGGATCACATTGAAGAAATGGTGAAAAAGGAAATATCTTCAGATAAAAACTAGAAAGGACCTTTCTGGGAAAGTTATTTGCGATGTGTGAATTCATCTCACTGTGTTACACCTTTCTTGTTTTGGAGTTGTTGCTTACACTGTTTTTGTGGAATCTGCAAAAGGATATTTGGCAGAGCATTGAGGCCTATTCTGAGAAAGGAAATATCCTCAGATTAAAATTAGAAAGCAGCTTACTGAGAAACTGCTTTGTGATGTGTGAATTCATCTCTCAGAGTTACACTGTCCTTTTCATTAAGCAGTTTGCTAACAGTGTTTTCATAGAATCTGGAATAGGTTATGTCAGAGCAGATTGAAGCTTAGGGTGACAAATGAAATATCTTCAGACATAAGCAAAAAGAAGTTTTCTGAGAAACTACTTTCTGATTTGTGAATTCATCTCACAGATTTACACGATTCTTTTCATGGAGCACTATGTAGCAACTTTTTTGTGGAATCTGAGAAGGGATATTTTGGATTGCATTGAAGCCTTTGGTGACAAAGGAAATGCCCTCAGATAAAAACTAGAAAGAAGCTTCCTGAGAAACTGCTTCATGATGTGTTAATTCATCTCAGAGATTAACACAGTTTCTTCCATTGAGCTCTTTGATAACACTGTTTTAGTGGAATCTGCAAAGGGATATAAGGGAGCTCACTGACACCTAAGGTGAAAAAGGAAATATTCTCAGATAAAAACTATAGAGAAGCTTTTTGAGAAATTGCTTTGTGATGTGTTTTCATCTCACAGAATTACACTATTCTTTTCATTGTTCAGTTTTCTAACAGTGTTTTTGTGCAATCTGCAATGGGATATTTCGGAGTCCATTGAAGTTTACAGTGACAAAGGAAATAACATAAGACAAAAACAAGAAAGAAGCTTTCTAAGAAATTGCTTTGTGAATTGTGAATCCGTCTGACAGACTTACACGATTCTTTTTATGGAGGAGTTTTGGTAGCACTGTTTTTGGGGAATCTGAGAAGGGATATTTTGGATCATATTGAAGCCTACAGTGGCAAAGGAATTATCCTCAGATAAAAACTAGAAGGAAACTTTATGAGGCACTACTTTGTGAGTTGTGAATTCACCTCACATGGTTACACTTTCTATTCATGGCACAGTGTACTAATACTGTTTTAGTGGAAACTGAAAATGGATATTTGGGAGCATACTGAGGCCTATGGTGAGAAAGGAATTATCCACAGATAAAAAAGAGAAAGAAGTTTTCTGAGAAAATGGTTTATGGTGTGTTAACTCAACTCATGGAGTTACACGATTCCTTTCATAGATCAGTTTGATAGCACTGTTTTTTGGGAATATGAGAAGGGATATTTTGGATCGCATTGAAGCCTATCTTGGCAAAGGAAATATCCTCAGATGAAAACTAGAAAGAAGCTTTCTGAGAAAGTTCTTTGTGATGTGTGTATTCATCTCTCAGACTTACACTTTTCTTTTCATGGAGCAGCTTCCTAACACTGTTTTCATGGAAACTTCAAAGGGATATTTGGGAGCATTGAGGCCTTGGGTGACAATGGAAATATCCTCATAGAAAAACCAAAAAGAAGCTTTCTGAGAAACTACTTTGTGATATTTGAAGTCAACACAGAGAATTTCACTGTTCTTTTCATTGAGCAGTTTGCTTACACTGTTTTCTTGGAATCTGCAATGGGCTATTTCGGAGAGCATTGAATCTTTTGGTGACAAATGAGATATCCTCATATAAAAACTGGAAAGAAGCTTTCTGAGAAACCATTTTGGGATGTCCTACTTCCTCTCACAGACTGCTTGTGATTTGTGAATTCATCTCACAGAGTTACACGGTTTCTTTCAGGGAGCAGTTTGGTAGCACTGTATGGAATATTCAAAGGCATATTCTGCAGCTCATAGAGGCCTATGATGGAAAAGGAAATAACCTCAGACAAAAGCTGGAGAGAAGATATTCGACAAACAGTTTTCTGATGTCTGTATTCGTATCATAGAGTTTAACTTTTTTGTTGATTGAGCAGTTCGGCATCACAGCTTTTTTGGTATCTGAGAGGAGATATTTGGGAGCACATTGAAGCCTATGGTGAAAAAAGAAATACCCTCAAACAAAAAATAGAAAAAAGCTTTCTGAGAAACCACTTTTTGATGTCTTAATTCATCCCAGAGTTACAGATTTAATTTCATGGAGCAGTTCGCTACCACCTGTTTGATAGAATCTGCAATGGGATATTTGGGAGATCCTGGTAGCCTACGGTGAAAAAAGACATAACCTCAGATAAAAACTGGAGAGAATCTATCTCAGAAATGGTTTTGTGAGGTGTGTATTTATCACAAACAGTTTAACTTTTTCTTTGATTGAACAGTTTGGCGTCACAGTTTTGTGAGCACATTGGAGCCTAAGGTGAAAAAGGAAATATCCTCAGATTTGAACTACAGAGAAGATTTTGAGAAACTGCTTTGTGATGGGTGAATTCATCTCACAGATTTACACCTTTCCTTTTATTTAGCAGTTTGTTAACACAGTTTTCTTGGAATCTGCAATGGGATATTGTGGAGCACATTCAACTTTTGGGTGACAAAGAAAATATCCAAAGACAAAAACTAGAAAGAAGCGTTCTGAAAAACTGCTTTGTGATTTGTGAATTCATCTCACAGAGTTACACGATTCTTTACATGGAGCAGTTTGGTAGCACCTTTTTTATGGAATCTGCAAAGGGATATTCGGGAGCTCCTAGAGGCCTATGGTGAAAAAGGAAATAACTTCAGATAAAAACTGGAGAGAAACATTTCGAGAAAAGGTTTTTGATGTGTTTATTCATCTCATGGAGTTTAACCTTTTTGTTGATTGAGCAGTTCGGCATCACTGTTTTTGTGGTGTCTAAGAGGATATATTTGGGAGCACACTGAAGGCTACGGTGAAAAAGGAAATATCCTCAAATTTAAACTAGAAAGAAGCATTCTGAGAAACTGCTTTGTGATAGGTGAATTCATCTCTCCGAGTTACACCTTTCCTTTCATGGAGTAGTTTCCTAACTCTATTTTTGGGGTAACTGTGAAGGACATTTTTGAGCACTTTGAAGCTTATAGTGACAAATTAAATGCCCTCATATTATAACTAGAAAGAAGCTTTCTGAGAAACCGCTTTGTGACTTGTTAATTAACCTTACAGAGTTACAAGACACTTTTCATGGATCAATGTGATAGCACTGTTTTTTGGGGAATCAGAGGAGGGATATATTGTTTCACATTGAAGCTTATGGAGAAAAGGAAATATCCTCCGATAAAAACTAGAAAGAAGGTTTACGAGAAAGTTATATATGGTGTTTAAATTTATCTCACAATTTTGCACCATTCTTTTCATAGAGCAGTTTGCTAACACTGTTTTCGTGTAATCTGTGAAGGGATATTTGGGAGTGCATTGAGGACTATAGTGAAAAAAGAAATATCTTCAGATAAAAACTAGAAAGAAGCTTCCTGAGAAGCTGCTTTGTGATGTATGAATTCTTCTTACAGAGTTACACCATTCTTTTCTTTGAGTATATTGATAACCCTGGTTTTGTGGAATCTACAGTAGGATATTTGGGAGCACATTGAAGCCAATGGTGAGAAAGTAAATATCTTCAGATTTAAATTTGAAAGAATATTTCTGAGAAACTGCATTGTGATGTGTGAATTCATCTCACAGAGTTACATGATTCTTTTCTTGCAGCAGTTTATTAACACAGTTTGTTTGTAATCTGCAATAAGATATTTTAGTGCGTGTTGAAGCCTACGGTGACAAAGGAAATATCCTCTGATAAAAACTAGGAAATAAACTTTCTGAAAAAGTTATTTGTGATGTGTGAATTCTTCTCAAAGAATTACCCGTTTTTTTCATTTAGCAGTTTGCTGATACTGTTTTAGAGGAATTTGCAAAGGGATATTATTGAGCATATTGAGGCCTATGGTGAAATAGGAAATATCCTCATAAAAACAGGAAAGCATCTTTCTGAGAAACTGTTTTGTGATGTGTGAATTCATCTTGCAGGCTTACACCATCATTTTCATTGAGCAGTTTGATAACACTGTTTTCATGGAGTCTGCAATGGGATATTTTGGAGCGCATTAAAGCCTCTGGTGACAAAGCAAATATCCTCAGATAAAAACCAAAAACAATTATTCTGGGAAATTGTTTTTTGATGTGTGAATTCGTCTCACAATTTTACCCCATTGCTTTCAATGTGAAGTCTGCTAACACTTTTTTCTTGGAATCTGCATTGGGATATTAATGAGCACATAGAGCAATAAAGTGAAAAAGGAAATATCCTCACATAAAAACTAGTAAGAAGGTAGTTATAAACAGCTTTCTGAAGTTTGAATTCATTTTGGAGAGTTACAACATTTTTTTCATGCAGCAATACGGTAGCACTGTTGTTCGGGAATCTGCAATAGGATATTTGGAAGTGCATTGAAGCCTATGGTGACAACAGAAATATCCTCAGACAAAAACCAAAAAGAAGCTTTCTGAGAAACTGCTTTGTGATGTGTGAATTCATCTCACATATTACACCTTTCTTTTCATGATGCAGTTTTCTACTACTATTTTTGTGGAATCTGCAAAAGGATATTAGTGAGCGCATTGCAGCCTATGGTGAAAAAGAAAATATTCTCCGACAAAAAAAAGAAAGAAGTTTTCTGAGAAACTGCTTTGTGATTTGTGAATTCATCTCACAGAGTTACATGATACTTTAAATGGAACAGTTAGGTAGCCCTGTCTTTGGAGAATCTGAGGAGGGGTATTGTGGACAGCAATGAAGCCTATGGTGACAAAGGAAATATCCTCAGGAAAAAACTAGAAAGAAGCTTTCTGAGAAAACACTTTGTGATGTGTGAATTCATCTCAAAGAGGTACACCTTTATTTTCATCGAGTAGTTTGATAACACTTTTTTTGTGGAATCTGCAATGGTATATTAGGGAGCACATTGAGTAATATGGTGAAAAAGGAAATATCCTCAGATAAAAACTAGTGAGAAGCTTTCTGATAAACAGCTTTGTGTTATGTGAATTCATTTCACAGAGTTACACTGTTCTTTTCAAGGAACAGTATGGTAGCAATAGGATATTTGGGAGTGCATTGAAGCCTATGGTGACCAAGGAAATAGCCTCAGACAAAAAAACAGAAAGAAACTTTCTGAGAAACTGCTTTGTGATGGGTGAATTCATCTCACAAATTTACACCTTTCTTTTCATGGAGCAGATTGCTAACATTATTTTCATGGAATCTTCAAAGGCATATTCATGAGCGCATTGAGGCCTATGGTGAAAAGGAAATATCCTCAGATAAAAACTAGAAAGAAGCTTTCTGAGAAATTGTTTTGTGATATGTCAATTTACCACACAGAGTTACACTGTTCTTTTCATTGAGCAGTTTGCTAATACTGTTTTCGTGAAATTGCAAGGGGATGTTTGGAAGCACATTAAGGCCTATAGCAAAAAAGGATATATCCCCAGATAAAAACTGGAAAGAAGCTTTCTCAGAAACTGATTCATGATGTGTGAATTCATGTCACAGAGTTACACCATTCTTTTCATGGAGCAGTTTGATAACACTGTTTTCGTGGAATCTGCAATAGGATATTTGGGAGCGTATTGAAGCCTTTGGTGAAAAAGGATATATCCTCAGATAAAAACCGAAAGGAAGCCTTCTGAGAAACTGCTTTCTGATGTGTGAATTCATCTCACAGAGCTACACTGTTCTTTTCATTGGGCAGCTTAATAGCACTGTTTTCTTGGAATCTGCAATGGGATGTTTCAGAGCACATTGAAGCTTATATTAACAAAGAAAATATTGTCAGACCAAAACTAGAACGAAGTTTTCTGAGAAACTATTTTCTGATTTCTGAATTCATTTCACAGAGTTACACCTTTCTTTTCATGGAGCAGTTTGGTAGCACTGTTTTTGGGGAATCTGAGATGGGATATTTCAGATCGCCTTGAAGCCTACGGTGACAAAAGAAATGTCCTCAGATAAAAACTAGAAAGAAGCTTTCTAAGAAAATTCTTTGTGATGTGTGAATTCATCTCCCAAAGTTACACTGTTCTTTTCATTGATCAGTTTGCTAACATTTTTTTGGAATCCACAGTGGGATATTTTGGAGTGCGTTTTGAGCATATGGTAACAAAGCAAAATACCCTCATATAAAAACTAGAAAGAAGATTTCTGAGAAACCATATTGTGATGTGTTAATTCATCTCACAGAGTTACATGATTTCCTCCATGGATCAGTTCGGTAGCACTGTTTTGGGGGAATCTGAGAAGGTATATTTTGGATTACATGGAAGCGTATGGTGATATAGGAAATATACTCAGACAAAAACTAGAAAGAAGCTTTCTGAGAAACTTCTTTGTGATGTGTGAATTTGTCTCACAGCATTACACAATTCTTTTCATGGTGCAGTTTGGTAACACTATTTTTGGGGAATCTGAGAAGGGACATTTTGGATCACAATGAAGACTATCGTAAAAAGGAAATATCCTCAGATAAAAGTTAGAAAAAACTTTATGAGAAACTTCTTTGTGATGTACAAATTCATGTCACAGGATTACACCATTATTTCCATTCTGCTGTTTGATAACACTGTTTTCGTGAAATCCGCAAAGGGATATATTGGAGTGTTTAGTGGTCTACAGTGCAAAAGAAAATATCCTTAGATAAAAACTAGAAAGAACCTTTCTGAGAAACTGCTTTCTGTTGGGTGAATACACCTCACAGATTTACACTGTTCTTTTCATTCAGCAGTTTGCTAACCATGTTTTGTTGGAATCTGCAATGGGATATTTTGGCGTGCATTGAAGATTAAAATGACAATGGAAATATCCTGAGATAAACTAGAAAGATGCTTTCTGAGAAACCGCTTTGTGATTTGTGAATTCATCTCAAAGAGTTACATGATTCTTTTCATGGAGCAGATTGGTTTCACTCTTTTTTGGGAATCTGAGAAGGGATATTTTGGATCGCATTGAATCCCATGGTGACAAAGGAAATATATTCAGAACAAAACTAGAAAGAAGCTTTTTGCAAAAGTGCTTTTTGATGTGTGAATTCCCCTCACCGAGTTACAGCTTTCTTTTCATTGAGCTGATTGTTAACACTGTTTTTGTGGAATCTACAAAGGGATATATGGAACGCCAAGAGGCCCATGGTAAAAAAGGACATATCATCAGATAAAAACTAGAAAGATTGTTTCTAGGAAACTGCTTTTGATGTGTGAATTCACCTCACAGTGTTACACTGTCCTTTTCATTGACAAGTTTCCTAAAACTGTTTTCTTGGGATCTGCAAAGGGATATTTCAGAGTGCATTGAAGCTTAGGGTGACAAAGGAAAGATGCTCATATAAAAATTAGAAAGAAGCTTTCTGAGAAAGTCCTTTGTGGTATGTGAACTCATCTCACCAAGTCACACCATTCTTTTCATGGAGCAGTTTGATAACACTGTTTTTGTGGAATCTGCAATAGGATATTTGGGAGCTCATTTATGCAAATGGTGACCAAGGAATTATCCTCAGATAAAAAGCAAAAAGAAGCTTTCTGTGATACTGCTTTGTGATTTCTGAATTCACCTCATTGAATTACCCTGTCCTTTTCATTGAGCAGTTTGCTAATACTCTTTTCTTGGAATCTGCATTGGGATATTTTGGAGAGCATTAAACTTTATGCTGACAAAGGAAATATCCTAAAACAAAAACTAGAAACAAGCATTCTGAGAAACTGCATTGTGTTGCTTTGTTTCACCTCACAGAGTTATACCTTTCTTTTCATGGGGCAATTGAATAACACTGTTTTTGTGGAATCTGCAAGGGATACTTGGGAGCATATTGAAGCCTATGGTGAAAAAGGAAATATCCTCAGATAAAAACTAGAAGGAAGCTTTCTGGGACACTGCTTTGTGATGTGTGAATTCATCTCACACAGTTACATTGTTCTTTTCACTGAGCAGTATGCTAACAGTGTTTTCTTGGAATATGCAATGGGATATTTTGGAGCACGTTGAAGTTTATGGTAACAAAGGAAATATCCTCGTGTAAAAATTAGAAAGAAGCTTTCTGAGAAACTGCTTTGTGGTTTGTGAATTCATCTCACTGAGTTACACGAAAATTTTCATGGAGCAGTTTGGTAGCACTGTTTTGGGGGATCTGAGAAGGGATAATTTGGATCGTCTTGAAGCTTATGATGACAAAGGAATTATCCTGAGATAAAAACTAGAAATAAGTTTTCTGAGAAAGTTCTTTGTGACGTGTGATTTCACCTCACAGAGTGACACCTTTCTTTTCAAGGAGCAGTTTGCTAACCCTGTTTTTCTGGTATCTGCAAAGGCATATTTGAGAGCGCATTGTGGCCTATGGTGAATAGGAAAGTATTCTCAGCGAAAAACTAGAAAGAAAGTTTCTGAGAAACTGCATTGCATTCCGTGAATTCATCTCAAAGAGTTACACTGTTCTTTTCATTGAGTAGTTTGCTAACACTGTTTTTGTGGAATCTGCAAGGGGATATTTGGAAGTTCATGAGGCCTATGGTGAAAAACTGAATATCTTCATATAAACACTAGAAAGAAGTTTTCAGATGAGTGAATTCATCTCACAGTGTTACACTGCTGTTTTCATTGAGCAGTTAACTAAAACTCTTTTGTTGGGATCTTCATTGTGATATTTTGGAGAGCATTGAAGTCTATGGTGCCAAAGGAAATATTCTCAGACAAAAACTAGAAAGAACCTTTCTGAGAAACTGTTTCATGGTGTGTTAATTCATCTCCCAGAGTTACATGATTCTTTTCAAGGGGCAATATGGTAGCACTGTTTTTGGTGAATCTGAGAGAGGATATTTTGTAATGCATCAAAGTCTATGGTGACAAAGGAAATATTCTCAGAGAAAAACAACATAGAAACTTTCTGAGAAAGTTTTTGAGATGTGTAAATTCATCACACAGAGGTACTTCTTTCCTTTCCTGGAGAAGTTTGTGTATACTGTTTTCGTGGAATCTGCAAAGAGATATTTGGGAGCGCTTTGATACCTGTGTTGACAAAGGAAAGATCCTCGTATAAAAAGTAGAAAGATGCTTTCCGAGAAACTGCTTTGTGATGTGTGAATTCATCTCTCAGGGTTACACCATTCTTTTCAGTGAGAAGTTTGCTAACACTGTTTTTGTGGACCCTGCACAGGGACATTTTGGACCTCAATCAGACCTATAGTGAAAAAGAGGATATCCTCATATAAGAAGTAGAAAGAAGCTTTCTGAGAAACTGCATGGTGATGTGTGAATTCGTCTAAAGATTTACACTGTTCTTTTCATTGATTAGTTTGTTAACACTGTTTTCTTGTAATCTGCAATGGTCTATTTTGGAATGCATTGAAGTTTATAGTGATAAAGGAAGTATGCTCACATAAAAACTAGAAAGTTGCTGTCTGAGAAACTGCTTTGTGAAGTGTTAACTCATCTCACAGAGTCACATGATTCTTTTCATGGATCAGTTTGGTAGCAATGTTTTTTGGAAATCTGTGAAGGTATAATTTGGATGGCATTAAAGTCTACGGTGGCAAAGAAAATATCCTCCGTTAAAAACTAGATAGAAGCTTTCTGAGAAATTGCTATGTGATTTGTGAATTCGTCTCACAGAGTTACATGATTGTTTTCGTGGATCAGTTAGGTGGCACTGTTTATGGGGAATCTGAGAAGGGATATTTTGGATCACATTGAGGCCTATGGTGACAAAGGGAATATCCTGAGATAAAAACTACAAAGAAACATTCTGAGAAAGTTTTTTGTGATATGTGTTTTCATCTCACTGAGTTACACCTTGCTTTTCATGGAGCAGTTTGCTAACACAGTTTTCGTGGAATCTGCAAAGTGATATTTGGGAGTGCATTCAGGCCAATGATGAAAAAGGAAATATTCTCAGATAAAAACTAGACAGAAACTTTCTGAGAAACTGCTTTGTATGTGATTTCATCTCACAGAGTTTCACCATTCTTTTCATTGAGCAATGTGCTAACACTGTTTTTGTGGAATCTCCAAAGGGATATTTTGGAGTGCATTGAAGTCTATGGTGAGAAAGGAAATATCCTCAGATAAAAACTGGAAAGATTTTCAAGAAACTGCTTTGTGATGTGAATTTTTCTCAAGGAGTTACAACGTTCTTTTCATTGAGCATTTTGCTCACTCTCTTTTCATGGAGTATGCAATAGGATATTTTGGAGCACTTTGAAGCATATGGTGACAAAGGAAATATCCTAAGACAAAAACTAGAAAGAAACTTTCTCAGAAACCACTTTCTTATTTGTGAATTCGTCTCACAGATTTACAATTTCCTTTCATGGAGCAGCTTGATAGCGCTGTTTTTGGGGAATCTGCAAAGGGATATTTTGGAGTCCATTGAGGTCTATGGTGAGAAAGGAAATATCCTCTGATTAAGATAAAACAGAAATTTTCTGAGAAAGTGGTAGGTGATGTGCGAATTCATCTCAGAGAGTTACACTGTTTTTTTCCTTGAGCAGTTTTCTAGCACAGTTTTCTTGGAATCTGCAATGGGATATTTCAGAGCACATTGGACGTTTTGGTGACAAACGCAATAACATAATATAAAAACTAGATGGAAGATTTCTCAGAAACTGCTTCATGCTGTGTTAATTCATCTCACTGAGTTACACGGCTCTTTTCTTGGATCTGTTTTGTAGCACTGTTTTTGGTTAATTTTAGAAGGGATATTTTGGATAGCATTGAAAGCTAGAGTGACAAAGGCAATATCTCCAGAAAAAAAAAATAGATAGAAGCTTTCTGAGAAAGTTCCTTGTGATGTTTGAATTCATCTCACCACTCTTTCCATGGTGCAGTTTGCTAACACTGTTTCCACAGAATCTGCAAAGGGATATTTGGGAGTGCATTCAGGCCTGTAGTGAAAAAGAAAATATCCTCAACATTATATATTATATTATATATAATACATGATATATAATATATGAATATATAATATGTGATATAGTATATATAATAAATAAGTGATATTGAATATCTCATAGATAAGACATTAATATTCCTAATATAAAAACAAACTTTTACAAATTAAAGGAAAAAAATATCCTATAGACATATGGGCAAAAAATATAAGTAGACAACTCACAAAAAGATGTTTTAAATGGTCCTCAAGCATTTGAAAAGATGTTTCACTTCACTAATAATAGTAGACACAAACTAAAACTACAATGAGATACCACTTCTTCGGGAGGCTGAGGCAGGAGAATGGCGTGAACCCGGGAGGCGGAGCTTGCAGTGAGCTGAGATCCGGCCACTGCACTCCAGCCTGGGTGACAGAGCGAGACTCCGTCTCAAAAAAAAAAAAAAAAAAAAAAAAAAAAAAAAAAAAAAAACTAAAACTACAATGAGATACCACTTCTTACCTGTCCCATTGGGAAAAATCCAAAAGCGTAACAATACAGTTCATTGCTGAGGCTGTGAGGAAACAGGCACTTTCATACATTGCTGTTGGGGATCCAAAATGATTCAAACTCCATAGAAGAGGATTGGACAATAGCAACCAAAATTACATATGCATTTGTCCTTAAACCCAACCATCCCACTTCTAGGAATTTATTCTAAAGATAGTCTTACAACTACAAAATACATATGCAGAAATTCATTCATTGTGGCAGTAGTTTGTAATTGCAATGTTATCCAAAATATCCCTTCTCAGACTCCTGAAAAACAGTACTACAATACTGCTCCATGAAAAGAATGGTGTAACTCTGTGAGATGAATTGACATATATCAAAGCGCTTTCTCAGAAAGCTTCTTTCTAGTTTTTATATGAGGATATTTCCTTTTATACCATATTCCTCAATGAGCTCTGGAATATTCCATTGCAGATTCCAGGGAAAAAGTGTTAGCAAACTTCTCAATTAAAGGAACTTTGTGACTCCGTGAGATGAATTGAAATATCACAAAGCAATTTCACAGAAAACTTCTTTTTTGTTTTTATCTGAGGATATTTCCTTTGTCACAATAGACGTCAATGTGATCCAAATTATCCCTTCTCAAATTCCCCAAAAACGGTGCTACCAAACTGCTCCATGAAAAGAATCGTTCAACCCTGTGAGATGAGTTCACACAACACCAATCAGTTTCTCAGGGAGTTTCTTTCTAATTTTTTCTGAGGTTATTTCCTTTTCCACCATAGCCTTCAATGCACTCCCAAATACCCTTCTCAGACAGCACAAAAACAGTGATATCAAAGTGCTCCCTCAACAGAAACATTTAGCTCTGTGAGATGAATGCAAAAATCACAAAGGAGATTCTCAGAAAGCTTTTCTCCACTTTTTATCTCTGCAGATACAAACCGGAGAGAAGGTTTTTGAGAAACTATTTTCTGATGTGTGTATTCACCTCAGAGAGATAAACCATTCTGCTGATTGAGCAGTTTGACATCACTCTTTTTGTGGTGTCTGAGAAGGGACATTTGGGAACACATTGAGGTTGATGGTACAAAAGCAAATTTGCTGCACAGATGAAAGCTAGAAAGGAGCTTTCAGAGACATTTATTTGTGATGGGTGAATTCATCTCCCAGATGTAACTACTCTTTTCATGGAGCAGTTTGTTAACCTTGATTCTGAGGAATCTACAAAGGGATATTCAGTGCACAGAGAAGCCTATGGTGAAAAAGGAAATACCGTCAGATGAAAACTAGAAAGAAGCTTTCTGACAGACTGTTTTGAGTTGGGTGGGTCCATCTCACAGAGTTGAATCTTTCTTTTCATTGAGCAGTTTGGTAACACTGTTTTTGTTGAATCTGCAATGGGATATTTTGGAGCACATAAAGGCCTAAGGTGAAAAAAGAAAATTCTCCCGGTGAAAACTGGAGAGAAGCTTTCAGAGAAAATTCTTTTTAATTTGGGCATTCATCTCATAGAGCTAAACGTTTCTGTTGAGGGAGCGCTTTGACCTCACTGCTTTTATGGTGTCTGAGATGGGATATTTGGGAATACATTGAAGCCTATGGTTTAAAAGGAAATATCCGCATATAAAAACTAGAAAGAAACTTTCTGAGAAACTGCTTTTTGATTCATCTCACAGAGTTACACTTTTCTTTGCATTGAGCAGTTTGGTAACACTGTTTATGTAGAATCTGCAAAGAGATATTCGGGAGGGCCCAGACCCCAGTGGTGAAAAAGGAAATATTTTCAGGTTAAAAAGTGCAAATATTAAAACTGCCTATTTGTCTAATCATAGGACATTGTTGAAAAAACTGGTACAAACACACAATAGATACTATGTCATGGTAAACATAGAATGAGAAAACTCTCTATGGGCTGATGTGGAATGATGGTCGAAAGATCTTGTAAAATGAAAAATCAAAGCACCAGAGACTGTATATAATACCACTAACTTTGTTTGGAAAGAAGGAAAAATAAGAAAACATACATATATCTTATATTTACCAAAAATTCACCAGAATGAAAAGCCAGAAACAATTATTAATACCTTGGTTGCCTACAAATGGTGAAGGAAACGAGAGTGCCATGGCTGTAGAAGGGAGGAACACTTTTCTGAGTATACCTTTCTGTAAGTTTTGACTTTTGAAAGCATTTTAATGCTTGACGTATTCAAAACAATTAAGTCGGCAAGGATAGGAAAGGGAGAAACTGAAACAATGAACCCAACTGTATTTCAAATGAATACTATAATTACAATGGAGGGCAAAAAATAACTAATTTGAGGAACTTACAACAGTTTTGACTGCACATCCTATAGCCCTCAGTCTTGGGCAGGGTAGGGAAATGGAAAAACTGGAAACTAGGGATCCTGAACTCTTTTGAGTAGCTTTGCATTTTTGTAGGTATGGGTGAAGTCATTCTGAAACTACTTTGGATGTATTATGAGATTGAGCAAATGAGTAAATCTATTGATTTTAGAAGCCAAGACTTTCACTGTGAAAGAAGGTACATGCAAATATGGAATGGGGGAAGGTAAAAAAGATGAATTAAAATTGGAAGTATTGGTGCTCACTTATGATATCTAAAATATGCCCATGTATGTGTATAAACATGTATATGTGCATATCATGTGTGTATGTGCATTTACATGTATGTAAGTATATGTATATGCATGCATATATCTCCTGGCTCCATTCACTTAAAAAGGTATAGAAGCAGAGATATTCCAGGAGCAAACAGCACAGCTAGTGCATGGATTTTTATCTCTAACACTATTCCCCACCAAAAGGAATAAGGGGTTCTTGGAGAAGTGGCTCAAAGCAGGGCTGGGGAAGCGTGATAAACCTGGAACATTTTGTTATACCAGAGGTAAGGATGTGCTCCAAAGAATAATGGACATATGGCACAGACACACCTAGTCAGCTTGAAAGGATCCAACTGGCCAAATATGGAATAATCCATCACCAGGCTAAATAAGGATAATAATTATACACCACTTGGGGGAAAGCGGGGTAGAAAACAGAAATCAATGAGTTCATACAGATAATACACACTGCTATGGTGTGAACATGTGTATCGCCCCAAAATTTATGTGTTGAAACCTAACCTCTAGAGTAATGATATCAAGAGATGAGATCTTTGGGAGATGATTAGAAATTAATATCCTTATAAAAGAGGCCTGAGGAAGTTCATTCACTCTTTCCATGTGAGGATAGAGAGAAAGCACCATGTATAAGGAAAGAGCCCTTACAAGACACCAAATCTGCTGGTGCCTTGACCTTTAAATTCCCAGCCTCCAGAACTGTGACTAATAAATTTCCACTATATATAGACTACCCAGTCTAAGATATTTCGTTACAGCAGCTGGGACAGACTAAGACACATTCATCCATACATGAGGAAAAGACAGGGTCCTTGGTTAAACTACAATGTCACATGCTGACTGGTAAACATGGAGGGAGTGCTGAAGTGATCCTCATCATTTTGTTACCATCACAGCAAAGACTGGTTCAGGCAAGAATCCCAATAGATGCTAAATCTGAGGGGAAATTGTAATGAGGAGCAGGATATTTGCATGGTCTTAAAGCGTCTCTCCTCAAACTCATTATTTGCAAGGGAGAAAATGGTAACTTTTTACTGTTGGAGAAATAGGACAACACTCCTACTGTGTGAGGAAAACTAGTGTCACCAGGGAGGGGCAGATAGACATTGTGTGCCTCCAGATATGGCTGCCTGAGAAGCATGCAATGTCACATATGCAATATTCTGGTCAGGAATGTAGAACCTGAATCCACTGATGAGGAAACATCAGACAAATTCAGAATACAGAAACTCCTGTATATAGAAAGTAGGGGGACTCTGTCTTCAAATCTGTCACTGTCACAAAAGGAAAAAAAAAAACATTTAAAAAGGCTGTGGCAATGTTTCAGAGATTAAAGAAACATGACAACTAAGTGCAGTATCTGTCCCGAGACTGGATCTAGTACTGGAGGAAAAGGAAGCCATTAAAAACATTGGGCCAATGAGACAATTGAAATACAAATTAAAGTATTAATGTTATATTTACCGAAATTGAGGACTTCCCTGTGGTTATTTATGAGAATATACCTATATATAAAAAATACTATTTAGGGATAAAAGACCATGCTACGTAAAACTTACTCTCAAATTCTTTAGTAAAAACAAAATATTTTATGGTATATACACAATATTATACATGTATGTATATATGTGTGTGTAGATATACATTATGCACATATATATGCATATGTGGAGAAAGAAAGAAACAGAACGGAGAGTGTGCAAATGATTAGGCAAATGGACTAACATGTTGACAATAGAAGCTGGGTAAAAGGTTAACTTATGTTCTTTCTACTATTCCTATTCGAGTAACTTCTATAAGTTTGAAACTGTTTCCAATAAAAAGTCAAAAATATACATAGGCCTTTCTATTAGTCCGTTTTCACACTGCTATAAAGAATACCTGAGACTGTGTAATTTATAAACTGACTGACAGCTCTGCATGTCTGGGGAGGCCTCAGGAAACTTACAGTCATGGCAGAAGGCAAAGGGGAAGCAAGCAACTTCTTCACAAGGTGACAGAAGAGAGAAAAGAGCAGGGGAAACCACCATTTATAAAACCATCAGATCTCATGAGAACTCACTCACTATCATGAGAACAGCATAGGGGAAACTGCCCCCATGATCCAATCACCTCCCACCTGGTCCCTCCCTTGACACATGGGGATTTCAATTCAAGATGTGATTTGGAGTAGGGACACAGAGCCAGACCATATCAGCCTTCAAGAAATGTTTGATGTCTTACTAGTAAATTTCATGATATATAAAGTATAAAGAAAAAAAAACAGTGTATGGCAAAATACGTATTTATGCATTTTAAATGTTCATCTCTCAGTTGACTCATCTAAAGGTAGATAGAATGAACAGAAGGAAAAGATTTGAATATGTAATTGGATTAGAAGATAAAGGTCACACTATCAGGAGTAGTAAAATTAAAGTTGATGGAAAGTGTTGTCTTACTAACCTATAGGGAGGAAAAGAAATAGTGCTTATGTCTCAGAAGCATTCATTCAACTTCAGAGGACCAAGTCCACCAGTAAGAGTCACTTTTCCAAAGGATTACATTCATACATTCGGTTTTTTTCTTACATTTCAAACTGTTGACAAGTAAAACCCAAGATAATGATGCACCTTTGAGCCCTCTCGTAATCTCTTTTTTATTGTCAGTATTTTACTTCTGCGAAGAGAGTCACAAATATATGATAAACACATTCTGAAGGAGATCATAAATACAGATAGCACTGGGGTCTCTTTACAATTTCTTAATGACTCCTCTGGACATTAGTGTGATACATCAAGAGAAAAATTAAGAGACTAAATTCAAATTTCATGACAAAATGAGAACATTCTCAATGGGAATTTGAAACTAAGCATTGACACTCAAAGCATAAATAAATGGAAAACAATCAGAAGAAAATCTCCTCCAAACTGCCTTGCTTATCCCCAGGTGACGTGGTAAGAACACTTTCCCTGAGATTTGGTAGTTGCTAAAAAATTGTATCCTTTTTCTCCCTGCCCTACTATCTTTTAGAAAGGATATGACTGAACAATAACATTTATCTTATATAAAATGCTCGGAGTTAAATATGCATTAAGTCCACTTAAGACCTCTTAAGAAACTATCAACACTTTTAAGTGACCATGACTATAAGAAGTCTTTCTTTTTCTGGTAGATATTAAAAAACAAAAACAAACACAAAAGGAACTAAAAAGGAACAGGTAAACGAAACCCAGAGAAACAGGATGAAAGAATGACCAGCAGAGATGAAAGCTAATAGCAGTATAAAGAAGAAAACCCTTTAAAAGGTCAGAGAGTGAAATGAAAAAAGGAAAAAAAAAAAAAAAAAACAAGTGTTAGTTCAAGACAGGCCAGCTGGAAGCAAATGTTTTTGGATTTTTATGTTACAGACTTACAAAACAGACCAGTCAATGCATGATGGAAGCTGCTAATTTTAAAGCCAATATATTTTGTTTAGGAGATGCTGTGAGAACCCAGTGTCCAACAAAGGAAATATTTGCATGGCCAATTTGAGTATACCTAAAGGGACGTCACTTAGTTTAAACCTCCCACTGTGAGGTTCAACAAATTGACTGGAAGCGTATCTGAATTAAAAATGGAGAGTTATGAGAATACCCCATCAGTGGCATTGTGAGAAAGTATTATTGACTGTTTTGAATCATCACCAAGGGAAAGCATAATTTCATTTTGTAAGAAGTTTGTAATATTTTCTACTATGAGATGAAATCTAAGAACTAAATTAGGAGCAAGCAAAATAGCTCTCACAATTTACTGAGTAAAACCTAAACAATATTTATATGATAAAAGTATTTATATATATATATATTTTTATTTTTTGTTTGTTTGTTTGTTTGTTTTCTTGAGACGGAGTCTCACTTCGTCGCCCAGGCTGGAGTACAGTGGCGTGATTTCGGCTCACTGCAAGCTCTGCCTCCCAGGTTCACACCATTCTCCAGCCTCAGTCTCTGGAGTAGCTGGGACTACAGGCACCCGCCACCACTCCTGGCTAATTTTTTGTATTTTTAGTAGAGACGGAGTTTCACCATTTTAGCCAGGATGGTCTCAATCTCCTGAACTCATGATCCACTCACCTCAGCCTCCCAAAGTGCTGGGATTGCAGGCGTGAGCCAACACGCCCAGCCAAAAGTATATCTGTGTATTATTAATAGGATTCATCAAACCTAAAAATGAAGACCAACTGTTTTTCATAATGTTTTCTTATTTTTTTAAGGTGTCTACTTTCACAAAATTTTCCAGAATTCATATATTTGGTTTTTCATCATTCTCCAATACTGAAAACTGACTCATGCTTCAATCTGTTTAAATGTAACTTTCTTTCTTCTAGGAGATGGTCCTAATAAGAATGCTCCTTGAAATATAGACAAGAACTAGATGTTATCTTAGTTTGAACACTCATGCAAAATCCAGTCCCTGTGAGATCCAGGATATCATCCCTCTGGCTCATCTTAAAAAACAGTTCTAAATCTGACTTGGGCTGAATCGTTGCTTTGTGTGTCTGTATCTTTTAAACTATAAACTTTCCAGATTTTATGTAACCCAATGTGCTGCATATGAATATTACTTTCTAGGTTACATCTAGCATGTGTTCAACCTCAGTACTGAAATTAAATTTACCACCACGATGGATCAGTCACTCATTAACTCTGCTCATTACCTCTGCAGCACCTTCAAGGCGAGATCACTTATTCCTTCAGATTTCTTTCCCCTGATCCAATTCATTAGATTCCATACTACCTACAACCTACCCAATTAGGTAGTTAAAGGGTGAAGTCCAGATACACATCTGGAAACATTTCTTGGGCAACAGGGTAGAGTCTGGTGCCCTAGGGATGAGCGCCCTACACTCTCCTCTCCATTCTATCCATCCCTCTCCTGCTCCCCCACAACACCACCCGTCATACCCCATGCAAGAAATCCCAAGAGAGTAAACCTTGACCACGCCCACAACAAGGGCAAGGCAATGTTTTGGTATTTTGAGACTACCTAGGAAGGTTGATGGAACTGCAAAGCATAATTACACACGTGGGAAAACATTCTGGATGATTATTAATTAATCAGGAACTGGGTGTGAAAACCTTCAGAACATGAGTTTTTGGAGCCTCATAAATCAAGAAATCAGGAACATTTTCTTCCCACTGTAAAAAGTGGTTAAGTGGTCTATGTTAATAGTCAACTTACTATACAACTAGCTACGTCTACAGTATTAATACTAGATAATTTTTCTTTCCTGAGACTGTAAAAAAACTTATAAATGTAATCTTTTCCTCTCTTCCATAGAAATTATTGAAAAGGCAAGTTATCTGAAAAGGCTTTTAGGCATTTACTTCATGGAACCAATTAGTTCTTTTTCTACTGTTTTCCAAGCAGAAAAGATAGATTTATATTGCAGAGTTTCCTAAAAGCAGATACTAAGATGGATTTTGGATCAACTATTGTGAAGGGTAGGAAACAAAGATGGATTCGGCAAAGGAAAAAGAAAGATTGCCAAGTGGGCCCAAGAAGCCTGAGGCAACCCAACTGGGAGCTCAGAAGTGTAGGATCCAACAGAGATGGCCCCTTTAGGCAAAAGTGGCTGGGCAGCTATTCTTCTTTCCGTCTCAGTCAATGGAGGTGGGCTGCTCAGGCTGAGGGCGAAAGAGCAGGTGCCTCTCTGCAGCTGAAGCAGACACAGAAGGCTATGAAGACTATTGGCTGCCTGGTGCCTGCACCCCCCACAGCTAGCCAGCAAGCCCATCCTTGAAGCAGAATCAAGCAACACACCTTCGTGTCTACAGCCATGGTATTAACCAATTAGATCAGGTTGCTACTTAGTTGCCTCTCTTAAAGGCACTTGCAGGCTCTGATTTATAGAGACATGTCATTTAACAAAAAACATTTAACATTTGTAAACCAATTTTTAAAACCCAGGGAAAGTAATTCATGGGGAGGCCTGCCTTGAATTTGTCCACATGTTTGTTAAGCCTAGTTTCTTCAGCCGGTTGGCAAGCATTTTCTCAGGAAAAACTACCATCACATCTGTTCCTTACCCTAAAGCTCTGCAGCTTGCTTGGGTTTGGTGATCCCCATAGCAAATGGCAGAAATCATCTGGAGGAGTGTCCGTCTTTGAACATCTTCAAGAACTACAGAAACACAAACCAGAGTGATTTCTGGCTTGCTTATCAGCCCCTGGGCACAGACCAACATGGACAAGTGCTTTCCGGTTGATTATGTAAACAAGCTCCATAGGTCCCTCTCAAGCATCGCTGCCACGGCTGCCTAAGGAAAAACAACACTGCGAGGCGACATGCATAACAACCCCTCCTCAATCAAGCTGTCCCTAGGAGTTTCTTTCTTTCTCTAGCATAATCATCATTCTCATCCAGTTACGGCAGGTACTTTGCTACATTGCCATGGGGATTACACTGAAGATAATCACTTGTGAACATTTGCAGATCCTGACAACCCACTGGGGCCTGATGTTGCTTCGCCCCCTCAATCTGAACATGCTCATTGAAGACTCATCCACTTGGCTCTTGATTTTAATCCTAATGCTGACCCTCTTCCTCACAGCTGTGAGTCTTTGAACAAATCTTTTCCAAACCTGTTTCCTCAGCTGAAAATGGGGTGGGAGAATGTGTGGTTGGTACAGACAATGGCTAACTCCAAAATTCCAGGGCCTACAATACTACTACACACATCCAAGGGACACTTCTCTATCATGACTCTATTATCAGGCACTTTAAAAAATTTCAAAGCACCTATTAAATGATGCCCAGATGCCCAGCAATAATAAAATTATATCCCAATGCAATCACTCGGATTTTTAACAAGAGAATTATCAGTATACAACTCAGGTGGTGGGGTGGTATGAGGTTGAGATAGCCTACTTTCTTTTAAAATCAACCCAGAGTTTGCTTAAAACAAACAAGAACAAAACAAATGCTCCTCTGAATGTGCACTCATCTGAGTGTGTGCTCCTATGAGTGTGATCTCCTGAGTGTGCGCTACCCTGGGTGTGCGCTCGTCTGAGTGAGAGCTCCTATGAGTGTGCACTTCTCTGATTGTGAGCTCCTCTGAGTGTGTGTTCGTCTGAATGTGAGCTCCTCTGAGTGTGCGCCCCTCTGAGTCTGAGCTCCTCTGAGTGTGCACTCATCTGTGTGAGGTCCTCTGAGTGTGCACTCATCTGAGAGGGTGCTCCTGTGAGTGTGAGCTCCTCTGAGTGTGATCTTCTCTGAGTGTGCGCTCACCTGAGTGCATGCACCCCTGTGTGCATGCTCGACTTTGTGTGTGCTCCCAAGAGTGTGCACTCCCCTGAGTGTGTGCTCCTCTGAGTGTGTGCTCCTCTGAGTGCATGCTCCCCTGTGTGCACTGTCATCTAAGTGTGCCCTCCCCTGAGTGTGCGCTCCCCTGAGTGCACGCTCCCCTAAGTGCATGCTCCCATGTGTGCACGCTCATGTGCGTGTGTGCTCCCCTGAGTGTGTTCTCCCCTGAGTGTGTGCTCCCCTGAGTGTGTTCTCCCCTGAGTGTGCGCTCTCCTGAGTGTGCGCTCTCCTGAGTGTGCACTCCCCTGAGTGTGCACTCCCCAGAGTGTGTGCTCCTCTGAGTGTATGCTCCCCTCAGTGCACCAACGTCTGAGTGTTCCCTCCCCTGAGTATTCGCTCCTCTGAATGTGCACTCCCCTGAGTATTCACTCCTCTGGGTGTGCGCTCCCCTAAGTGAACGCTCCCCTGATTGTGCGCTCCCCTGAGTGTACGCTCACCTGAGTGCTCACTCCCCTGAATGTGCCTCCCCTGAGTGTGCCCTCCCATGAGTGCGCGCTCCACTGAGTTAGCAGTCCCCTGAGTGCATGCTCCCCTGAGTGCACACTCCATTGAGTGTGCATTCTCCTGAGTATGTGCTCCCCTGAGTGTGATCTCATTTGAGTGTGCTCTCCCCTGTGTGCACTCCCCAGAGTGTGCACTCCACTGAGTATGCACTCCCCTGAGCGCGCACTCGTGAGTGTGCACTCCCCTGAGTGTGAACTCGCCTGAGTTAGGAATCCCCTGAGTGTGTGAGCTCCTGAGTGAGCACTCCCCTGAGTGTTCACTTCCCTGAGTTCGCACTCTCCTGATTGAGAACGCCCCTGAGTGTGCACTCCCCTGAGTGTATGCTCACCTGAGTGTGCACTCCCCTGAGTGTGATCTCACTTGAGTGTTCTCTCCCCTGAGTGTTCACTCCCTTGGGTGTGCTCTCCCCGGAGTGTGCACTCTGCTGAGTGTGCACTCCCCTGAGTGCACACTCGTCTGAGTGTGTGTTCCTCTGAGTGTGCTCTCCCCTGAATGTAACTTCTCCTGAGTGTGCAGTCCTCTGAGTGTGCGCTTCCCTGAGTGTGCTCTCCCCTGAGTGAGCACTCCACTGAGTGTGCACTCCTCTGAGTGCGTGCTCCCCTGAGTGCACATTCCCCTTAGTGTGCGCTCCCCTGAGTGTGCACTCCTCTGAGTGCTTGCTCCCCTGAGGGCACGCTCGTCTGAGTGTGTGCTCCCCTGAGTGTGTTCTCCTCGAGTGTGCACTCCCCTGAGTGCGTAATCATCTGAGTGTGCGCTCCCTGAGTGTGCACTCCCCAGACTGTGTGCTCCTCTGAGTGTATGCTCCCCTCAGTGCACCCACGTTTGAGTGTGCCCTCCCCTGACTATTCACTCCTCTGAGTGTGCACTCCCCTGAGTATTCACTCCTCTGAGTGTGCACGCCCCTGAGTGCACGCTTATCTGAGGGTGCACTCCCCTGAGTGTGCACTCCTCGAGTGTGCACTGCCCTGAGTGTGGGCTCCCTTTAGTGTGCAGTCCCCTGAGTGTGCACTGCCCTAAGTGTGGGCTCCCCTTAGTGTGCACTCCCCTGAGTGCACACCCATATGAGAGTGTGCTCCACTAAGTGTGCTCTCCCCTGAGTGGGCACTCCCCTGAGTGTGCACTCCCCTGATTGGGCAATCCCCTGAGTGTGCACTCGCCTGAGTGAGCACTCCGCTGAGTGTGCGCTCCCCTGAGTGCATGCTCACCTGAGTGTGCACTCTCCTGAGTGTGTTCTCCCCTGAGTGTGTGCTCCCATGAGTGCGTGCTCGTCTGAGTGTGTGCTCCCCTGAGTGTGTTCTCCCGTGAGTGTGTGCTCACCTGAGTGAGCACTCCTCTGAGTGTTTACTTCCCCAAGTGTGTGTTCCCCTGAGTGCGTGCTAGGCTGAGTGTTCGCTCACATGAGTGTGCACTCCCCTGAGTGCGCACTGCCCTGATGTGGGTTCCCCTGAGTGTGCACTCCCCTGAGTGTGCACTCCCCTGAGTGAGCGCTCCTCTGAGTGTGCACTCCCCTGAGTGCACGCTCATCTGAGTGTGTTCTCCCCTTTGTGTGCACTCCCCTGAATGTGTGCTCTCCTGAGTGTGTTCTCCCCTGAGTGTGCACTGCCGTGAGTGCATGCTCGTCTGAGTGTGCGCTCCCCTGAGTGTGCTTTACCCTGAGTGTGCGCTCCCCTGAGTGCGGTCTCTCCTGAGTGTGCTCTCCCCTGAGTGTGTGCTCTCCTGAGAGTGCACTCCCCTGAGTGAGCGCTCCACTGAGTGAGCGCTCCCCTGAGTGCACACTCCCTGAGTCTGCACTCTCCTGAGTGTGGGCTCCCCTGAGTATGATCTCATTTGAGAGTGCACTCCCGAGTGTGCGCTCACGTGAGTGTGCACTCCCCTGATAGTGCACTCACCTGAGTGAGCACTCCTCTGGGTGTGCACTCCCCTGAGTGTGCACTGCCCTGAATGTGGGCTCCCCTTAGTGTGCCCTCCCCTGAGTGCATGCACGTATGAATGTGTGCTCTGCTAAGTGTGCTTTCCCCTGAATGTGCACTCCGCTGAGTGTCCACTCCCCTGAGTGTGTGCTCTCTTGAGGGTGTACTCCCCTGAGTGATCACTCCCCTGAGGGTGCTCTACCCTGAGTGTGCACTCGCCTGAGTGAGCACTACCATGAGTGTGCACTCACCTGAGTGTGCACTCTCCTGAGTGTGCGCTCCCCTAAGCGTGCGCTCGCCTGAGTGTGCACTCTCCTGAGTTTGGGCACCCCTGAATATAATCTCATTTGAGAGTGCACACCCCTGAGTGTGCGCTCACTTGAGTGTGTGCTCCCCTGAGTGTGTTCTCCCATGAGTGTGTGCTCCCCTGAGTACACGCTCATCTGAGTGTTCGCTCGCCTGAGTTTGCACTCCCCTGAGTGCGCACGGCCCTGAGTGTGGGCTCCTGTGAGTGTGCACTCCCCTGAGTGTTCGCTCCCCTGAGTGAGCACTCCTCTGAATGTGCACTCCCTCGAGTGCGCACATGTTTGAGTGTGCGCTCCCCTGATTGTGCACTCCCCTGAGTGTGTGCTTCCCTAAGTGTGTTCTCCCCTGAGTGAGCACTTCTCTGAGTGTGCGCTCACCTGAGTGTGCACTCCCCTGAGTGTGCACTGCCCTTAGTGTGTGCTCCCCTGAGTGATCACTCCTCTGAGTGTGCACTCACCTGAGTGTGCACTGCCCTGAGTGTGGGCTCCCCTTAGGGTGCACTCCCCTGAGTACACACTCGTATGAGTGTGCGCTCCGCTAAGTGTACTCTCCCCTGAGTGTGTACCCCCTGAGTGTCCACTCCCCTGAGTGTGCGTTCTCCTGAGTGTGTTCTCCCCTGAGTGTGCACTCCCCTGAGTGTGCACTCTTCTGACCGTGTGCTCGCCTGAGTGTGTGCTCCACTGAGTTCATGCTCACCTGAGTGTGCACTCTCCTGACTATGCGCTCCCCTGAGTGTGTTCTCCCGAGTGTGCACTCCTGTGAGTGCACTCTCTACTGAGTGGGCTCTCCCCTGAATGTGTGCTCCCTTGAGAGTGCACTCCCCTGAGTGAGTGTGCCCCTGAGTGAGCCCTCCCCTGAGTGCATGCTCCCATGAGTGTGCACTCTCCTGTGTGTGGGCTCCCCTGAGTATGATCTCATTTGAGAGTGCACTCCCCTGAGTGTGTGCTCACCTGAGTGTGTGTTCTCCTTAGTGTGCCCTACCCTGAGTGAGTACTCCTCTGAGTGTGCCCTCCCCTGAGTGCACTGCACTGAGTGTGGCTTCCCCTTAGGGTGCACTCCCCTGTGTGCATGCTCGTATGAGTGTGCGCACCACTAAGTGTGCTCTTCCATGAGTTTGCACTCCGCTGAGTGTCCACTCCCCTGAATGTGCGCTCTCCTGAGTGTGCACTCCCCTGAGTGTGGGCTCCCCTGAGTGTGCACTCCCTGAGTGTGCACTCCCCTGAGTGTGTACTGCCCTGAGTGCGTGCTGATCTGAGTGTGCACTCCCCTGAGTGTGCTTTACCCTGAGTGTGCGCTCCCCTGAGTGCGATCTCTCCTGAGTGTGCTCTCCCCTGAGTGTGCACTCCCCTGAGAGTGCACTCCCCTGAGTGAGTGCTCCACTGAGTGAGCGCTCCCCTGAGTGTGCACTGCCCTGAGTCTGCACTCTCCTGAGTGTGGGCTCCACTGAGTATGATCTCATTTGAGAGTGCACTCCCCTTAGTGTGCGCTAACGTGAGTGTGCGCTCCCCTGAGAGTGCGCTCACCTGAGTGAGCACTCCTCCGAGTGTGCACCCCCCTGGGTGTGCACTGCCCTGAGTGTGGGCTCCCCTTAGTGTGCTCTCCCCTGAGTGTACGCTCGTATGAATGTGTGCTCCGCTAAGTTTGCGCTCCCCTGAATGTGCACTCCACTGAGTGTCCACTCCCCTGAGTGTGCGCTTTCCTGAGGGTGCACTCCCCTGAGTGAGCACTCCCCTGAGTGTGCTCTACCCTGAGTGTGTGCTCGCCTGAGTGTGCACTCAACTGAGTGTGCACTCTCCTGAGTGTGCACTCCCCTGAGCGTGTGCTCGCCTGAGTGTGCACTCTCCTGAGTGTGGGCTCCCCTGAATATAATCTCATTTGAGAGTGCACTCCCCTGAGTGTGGGCTCACTTGAGTGTGCGCTCGTCTGAGTGTGTGCTCCCCTGAGTGTGCTTTACCCTGAGTGTGCACTCCCCTGAGTGCGATCTCTCCTGAGTGTGCGCTCCCCTGAGTGTGCACTCCCCTGAGTGTGTTCTCCCCTGAGTGTGTGCTCCCGTGAGTACACGGTCATCTGAGTGTTCGTTCGCCTGAGTTTGCAATCCCCTGAGTGCACACGGCCCTGAGTGTGGGCTACCCTGAGTGTACATTCCCCTGAGTGTTCGCTTCCCTGAGTGAGCACTCCTCTGAATGTGCACTCCCCCGAGTGCGTGCACGTTTGAGTGTGTGCTCCCGTGATTGTGCACTCACCTGAGTGTGTGCTTCCCTGAGTGTGTTCCCCCTGAGTGAGCACTCCTCTGAGTGTGCGCTCACTTGAGTGTGTGCTCCCCTGAGTGTGCACACCCCTGAGTGAGCACTCCTCTGAGCGTGCACTCCCCTGAGTGTGCACTGCCCTGAGTGTGGGCTCCCCTTAGGGTGCACTCCCCTGAGTACACACTCGTATGAGTGTGCGCTCCGCTAAGTGTACTCTCCCCTGAGTGTGCACTCCCCTGAGTATCCACTTCCCTGAGTGTGCGTTCTCCTGAGTGTGTTCTCCCCTGAGTGTGTGCTCCCCTGAGTATGCCTTCGTCTAAGTGTTCGCTCGCCTGAGTGTGCACTCCCCTCAGTGTGCAGTCTCCTCAGTGTGCACTCCCATGAGTGAACACTCCCCTGAGTGTGCACTCCCCTGATCATGTGCTCACCTGAGTGAGCCCTTCCCTGAGTGTGCGCTCCACTGAGTGTGCACTCTCCTGAGTGTGTGCTCCCCTGAATGTGATATTATTTGAGAGTACACTCCCCTGAGTGTGCGCTCACCTGAGTGTGCACTCGTATGAGTGTGCTCTCCACTGAGTATGCACTCTCCTGAGTGTGCACTCCCCTGAGTGTGCTCTCCCCTGAGTGTGCACTCCCCTGAGTGTGCTCACCCCTGTGTGTGTACTCCGCTGAGTGTGCACTACCCTGAGTGCGAGCTCGTCTGAGTGTACACACCCCTCAGAGTCCACTCCGCTGAGTGTGCACTGCACTTAGTGTGCACTCCCCTGAGTGTGCACTCCTCTGGGTGCGTGCTCCCCTGAGTGTGCCCTTTCCTGAGTGTCCACTCACCTGGGTGTGCATTCCTCTGCGTTCGTGCTCCTCTGAGTGCCCCCTCCCCTTAGTGTGTGCTCCTCTGAGTGTGCACTTCCCTGAGCGTGCTCTACACTGAGTGTGTGCTCCCCTGTATGTATGATCGTCTGAGTGTTCGCTCCCCTGAGTGTGCTCTCCCCTGAGTGTGCATTCCACTGAGTGTGCACTCACCTGAGTGCATGCTCATCTGAGTGTGTGCTACTCTGAGTGTGCACTCCCCTGAGTGTGCACTGCCCTAAGTGTATGCTCCCCTGAGGGTGTGCTCCTCTGAGTGCATGCTCCCCTGACTTTACGCTCATCTAAGTGTGCCCTCTCCTGAGTGTTCACTCTCCTGAGTGCACGCTCCCAGAGGTGCATGCTCCCATGGTGGCATGCTCATCTGGGTATGCACTCCCCTGAGTGCGCACTGGTCTGAGTGTATGCTCCACTGAGTGCGCGCTCCACTGAGTGCGCGCTCCGCTGAGTGCACGCTTGTCTAAGTGTACGCTCATCTGAGTGTGAGCTCCTATGAGTGTGCGCTCCTCTGAGTGTGAGCTCCCCTGAGTGTGCACTCATCTGAGTGCCTGCTCCCCTGAGTGCATGCTCGTCTTGGTGTGAACTCCCCTGAGTGTGCACTCCCCTGATTGGGCGCTCCCATGAGTATTCGCTTGTGTGACTGTGAGCTCCCCTGAATATGCGATCCCCTGAGTGTTCTCTCCTCTGAGTGCCTGCTCTCCTGAGTGTGCCCTCACCTGTGTGCGCTCCCTTGAGTGTATGCTCCTCTGAGTGTGCGCTCCCCTGAGAGGTGCTTCCCTGAGTGTGTGCTCCCCTGAATATGAGTTCTTTTGAGTGTGAACTCTCCTGAGTATGCGCTCCCCTGAGCGCGTGCTCCCCTAAGTGTGAGCTCGTTTGAGTGTGCGCTCCCCTGAGTGAGCGCTCCCCTGAGTGTGCACTCTCCTGAGTCTGCACTTCCCTGAGAGTGCTCTCCCCTGAGTGTGTACTTCTCCAGGTGTGCACTCCCCTGAGTACCCACTCATCTGAGTGTGTGCTCTCCTGAGTGTGCACTCTCCTGAGTGTGTGCTCCCCTGAGTGAGCTCTCCCCTGAGTGTGCACTCATGTGAGTGTGTGATCCCCTGAGTGTATGCTCATCTGAGTGAGTGCTTCCCTGAGTGTGCACTCCCCTCTGTGTGCACTCCTCTGAGTGTATGCTCCCCTCAGTACACTCTCATCTGAGTGTGCCTTCCTCTGAATATTCACTCCTCTGTGTGCTTGCTTCCCTGAGTGCACGCTCATCTGAGTGTGCGCTCCCCTGAGTGCGCACTTCCCTTAGTGTGCGCTCCCCTGAGTGCGTGCTCATCTGAGTGTGCGCTTCCCTGAATGTACACTCCCCTGAGTGCACGCTCCCCTGAGCGTGCACTCTCCTGAGTGTGAGCTTGTTTGAGTGTGCGCTTCCCTAAGTGTGTGCTCCCGAGTGTGCCCTCCCCTGAGCGTGCACTCCTCTGAGTGTGCACTCCTCTGTGTGCATGCTCATCTGAGTGTGTGCTCCCCTGAGTGTGCACTCCCCTGAATGTGTGCTCCCCTGAGTGTGCACTCCCATGAGTGTGTGCTTCCCTGAGTGTGCACTCCCCGGTGGGCACACCTCTGAGTGTGCACTCCATTCAGCGTGCACTCGTCTGAGTGAGCACTCCCCTAAGTGTGCACTCCCCTGAGCGTGCAGTGCACTGAATGCACGCTGATCTGAGTGTGCGCTCCCCTGAGTGTGAACTCACCAGAGCGTGAGCTCCCCTGTGTGCGCGCTCATCTGTGTGTGCACTCACCTGAGTGTGACCTTGTCTGAGTGTGCGCAACCCTAAGCATGCACTCCCCTGAGTGTGCGCTCCCCTGAGTGTGTTCTCCCCTGAGTGTGCACTCCCATGAGTGTGTGCTCGTCTTAGTGTGTGCTCCCAAGTGTGCTCTCCCTGAGTGTGCGCTCCCCTGAGTGTGCACTCCCCTGAGTGCGTGTTCCCCTGAGTGTGCACTGTACTGAGTGTGGGCTCCCCTGAGTATGATCTCATTTGAGAGTGCACTACCCTGAGTGAGCACTCCTCTGAGTGTGCACTCCCCTGAGTGAGCACACCCATGAGTGTGCCCTCACCTGAGCATGCGCTCGCCTGAGTGTGTACTCTCCTGAGGGTGGGCTCCCCTGAGTATGATCTCATTTGAGAGTGCACTCCCCTGAGTGAGCGCTCACCTGAGTGTGCGCTATCCTGAGTGTGCGCTCCCCTGAGTGTGTTCTCCCCTGAGTGTGTGCTCCCCTGAGTAAGAGCTCACATGAGTGTTCACTCGCTTGAGTGTGCACTCCCCTGAGTGTGCCCTGCCCTGAGTGTGGACTCCCCTGAGTGTGCACTCCCCTTAGTGTTCGCTCCCCTCAGCGTGCACTCCCCCGAGTGAGCACTCCTCTGAGTGTGCACTCCACCGAGTGTGCGCTCGTCTGAGGGTGCACTACCGTGAGTGTGTACTCCCCTGAGTGTGCACTACCCTGAGTGTGGGTTCCCCTTAGTGTACACTCCCGAGGGCCCACACGGATGAGTGTGCGCTCCACTAAGTGTGCTCTCCCCTGAGTGTGCACTCCCCTGAGTGAGAACTCCACTTAGTGTGCTCTCCACTGAGTGTGCGCTCACCTGAGTGAGCACTCCCCTTAGTGTGCACTCCCCTGAGTGTGTGCTCACCTGAGTGTGCACTCTCCTGATTGTGGGCTCCCATGAGTGTGCGCTCGCCTGAGTGTGCACTCTCCTGAGTGTGGGCTCCCCTGAGTATAATCTCATTTGAGAGTGCACTCCCCTGAGTGTGCACTCACTTGAGTGTGCACTCCTCTGAGTGTGCTCTCCCCTGAATGTGTGCTCACCTGAGGACGTGCTCGTCTGAGTGTTCGCTCACCTGAGTGTGCACTCCCCTGAGTGTGCACTGCCCTGAGTGTGGGCTTCCCTGAGTGTTCTCTCCCCTGAGTGTGCACTCCCCTGAGTGTGTTCTCCCCTGAGTGTGCACACCCATGAGTGCGCACTCATCTTAGTGTGCGCTCCCGAGTGTGCTCTCCCCTGAGTGTGTGCTCCCCGGAGTGGCTCTCTCCTGAGTGCACTCTCCCCTGAGTGTGCGCTCCCCTGAGTGTGCACTCCCCTGAGTGCGCGCTCCCCTGAGTGTGCACTGTACTGAGTGTGGGCTCCCCTGTGTATAATCTCATTTGAGAGTGCACTACCCTGTGTCAGCACTCCTCTGAGTGTGCACTCCCCTGAGTGAGCACTCCCATGAGTGTAGCCTCACCTGAGCGTGCACTCGCCTGAGTGTTCACGCACCTGAGTGCGCATTCTCCTGAGTGTGCGCTCCCCTCAGTTTGATCTGGTCAGATACGGTCTGATCTGGTTTGATCCGATCCGATCCGGTCTGATCCAATTGATCTGGTCTGGTTTAGTCTGGTCTGGTCTGGTCCGGTTTGATCCGGTCTGATCCGGTTTGATCTGATCTGATCCAGTCCGATCCGGTTTGATCTGGTCTGATCCGGTCCGATCCGGTCCGATCTGGTTTTATCTGGTTTGATACGGTCTGATCCGGTGTGATCCGGTCCGATCCAGTTTTATCAGGTTTGATCCGGTTTGATCCGGTCTGATCCGGTTCGATCCGGTTTGATGCGGTCTGATCCGGTTTGATCCGGTTTTATCCAGTCTGATCCAGTTTAATCCGGCTTGAGGCAGTCTGATCCGGTCAAGTCTACTCTAGTCTGATATGGTTTAGTCTAGTCTGGTCCGGTTTGGTCAAGTCTGATCTGCTCCGGTTTAGTGTGGTCTGGGCTGGTCTCGTCTGGTCTGTTCTCGTCCAGTATGATATGATCTACTCTAGTCTGGTCCAGTTTGGTCAAGTTTCATCTGTTCTGGTTTAGTCTGGTCTGGTCTGGTCTGGTCCTGTCTGATCCAGTCTGATCCAATCCAATCTGGTCCGATCCGGTCCGATCCGGTTTTACCCGGTTTGATCCGGTCTGATCTGGTCCGATCAGGTTTTGTCTCGTTTGATCCGATCTGATCCAGAATTATCCGGTTTGATGTGGTCTGATCCGATTTGATCCAGTTTGGCCTGGTTTGGTCAGGTCTGATCCGGTTTCATCTGGTTTGATGCAGTCTGATCCGGTCTAGTATAGTCTAGTCTGACATGGTCTAGTCTAGTCTGACATGGTCTAGTCTAGTCTGGTCCGGTTTCATCAAGTTTGATCTGGTCCGTTTTAGTCTGGTCTGGTCTGGGCCCATCTGATCCAGTCTGATCCGATCCAATCTGGTCCGATCCGGTCCGATCCGATCCAGTTTTATCCGGTTAGATCTTGTCTGACCTGGTTCGATCAGGTTTTATCTGGTTTGATCCGGTCTGATCTGGTTTTATCCAGTTTGATCCGGTCTGATCCGATTTGATCCGGTTTGGCCCGGTTCGGTCAGGTCTGATCCGGTTTGATCTGGTTTGATGCAGTCTGATCTGGTCTAGTATAGTCTTGTCTGATATGGTCTAGTCTAGTCTGGTCCGGTTTGGTCAAGTCTGATCTGGTCCAGTTTAGTCTGGTCTGGTCTGGTCGGTGTGATCCAGTCTGATAAGGTTTGATCTGGTCTGATCCGGTTTCATCCGGTTTGATCCTGTCTGATCCGGTCTGAACCGATCCGATCTGGTTTGATCCGGTTTGATGCAGTCTGGTCTGGTTTTATCTGGCTTGATTCGGTTTGATCTGATTTGATCCAGTCTGATCCAGTTTGATCTGGTTTGATGCGGTCTTATCCGGTTTGATCCGGTCTGATCCGGTTTGATGTGGTCTGATCCAGTTTGATCCAGTTCGATCCGGTTTTATCCGGTGTGATCTGGTTTGATCCGGTCTGATCTGGTTTGATCCGGTCCGATCCGGTTTTATCTGGTTTGATCCGGTCTGATCCAGTTTGATCCGGTCCCGTCCGGTCCGATCCGGTTTGATCTGGTTTGATCCAGTCCAATCCGGTCTGGTCTGATCTTGTCCAGTTTGGTGTGGTCTCATCCGGTTTGGTCTAGTCTGATCTGGTCTCGTCTGGTCTGGTCCGGTTTGGTCTGGTCCAATCCGGTTTGGTTTGGTTTGGTCTGGTTTTGTCCGGTTTGGTCTCGTCTGGTCCTGTTTGGTTTGGTTTGGTCTGGTTTCGTCCGGTTTGGTCTGGTCTTGTCCGGCTTTGTTCGGTTTGGTCTGGTTTCGTCCGGTTTGGTCTGGTCTGGTCCAGTTTGTTCCGGTCTGGTCTGGTCTCGTCCAGTTTGGTCTAGTCTGATCTGTTCTCATCTGGTCTGGTCCGGTTTGGTCTGATATGGTCTCGTCTCATCTGGTCTGGTTGGACTGGTCTAGTCTCGTCCAGTTTGTTGTGGTCTGATCCGGTTTGGTCCGGTTCGGTCCGGTTTCATCCGATTTGATCCGGTTTCGACCGGTCTGGTCCGGTTTGGTCTGATTTGGTTCGGTTTGGTCTGGTCTGGTCCAGTTGGGTGTGGTCTTATCCGGTCTGGTCCAGTTGGTCTGGTCCGGTCTCGTCTGGTCTAGTCTGGTCTGGTCCGGTTTGGTCCAGTTCGGTCCGGTTTGGTCTGGTCTGATCCAGTATGATCCCGTCTGGTCCGGTCTGGTCCGGTTTGATCTGGTTTGATCCGGTCTGGTTCGGTCTGGTCTGGTTTGGTCCGGGTCTGGTCCGGTCTGGTCCCATCTGGTCCGGTTTGATCTGGTTTGAATCGGTCTGGTCTGGTTTGGTGCGGTTTGGCCCAGTTTGTTCTGGTTTGGTGTGGTCTGATCTGGTCTCATCTGGTCTGATCCGGTTCTCCTCTGAGTATAATCCAAACAAAGTATCTTATACTCAGGGAAATTACTACTGGTTAACTCAGATTTTGGAGAACTCCAAAATATCCCTTTGCAGATTCCACAAAAACAGTGTCAGCAAACTACTCCATGAAAAGAAAGGTGTAACTCTGTGAGATGAATTCACACATCAAAAACGACTTTCTCACTGTGCTTCTTTCTAGTTTTTATCTGAGAATACTCCCTTTGTCACCATAGGCTTCAATCTGATCCAAAATATCCCTTCTCAGTTTCCCCAAAAATGGTGCTACCAAACTGTTCCATTAGAAGATTCTTGTAACTCTGTGAGATGAATTCACGAATCACAAAGCAATTTATCAGAGACTTTCTTTCTAGTTTTTGTCTGAGAATGGTTCCTTTGTCAACATAAGCTTCAATGCAGTCCCGAATATCCCTTTGCAGACTCCAAGAAAACAGTGTTAGCAAACTTCACAATGTAAAGAACATTTTAACTCTACCGGTCTGGTCCTATTTGAGCCAGTCAAAACCGGTTTGAGCCAGTCTAAGAGCCGGTCTCGTCCGGTTTGATCCTATTTGAGCCGGTCTGCTCCAGTTTGAGCCGGTCAAAACCGGTTTGAGCTGGTCTGGTCCCGTTTGAGACGGTCTGGTCCAGTGTGAGTCCGGTTTGAGCCGGACAAACACGGTTTGAGCCGGTCTAGTCTGCTTTCAGCCGGTTGAGCTGGTCTGGTCTGGTTTGAGCCCGTGAAAACAGGATTCAGCCAGTCTGGTCTGGTTTGATCCGGTTTGATCTGGTCTGGTCCGGTCTGAGCTGGTCTGGTCCAGTTTGATCCGGTCAAACCGGTTTGAGCCGGTCTGGTCTGGTTTGAGCCGGTGTGGTCGGGTTTGAGCCGGTCAAACCGGTTTGAGCTGGTCTGGTCCGGTTTGAGTCCGGTTTGAGCCGGTCAACAGCGGTTTGAGCCAGTCTGGTACGGTTTGAGTCTGGTTTGAGCCAGTCAAAAGTGGTTTGAGACGGTCTGGTCCATATTGAGCCGGTCAAAACCAGTTTGAGGCGGTCTAAGATACGGTCTGGTCTGGATTGATCTGGTTGAGCCGGTCTGGTCAGGTTTGAGCGGGTCAAAACCTGTGTGAGGCTGCCTGGTCTGGTTCGAGTCCGGTTTGAGCCAGTCAACACCGGTTTGAGCCGGTCCAGTCCGGTTCGAGCCGGTCAAAACCGGTTTCAGCCGGTCTGGCCCGATTCGATCCGGTTGAGCCTGTCTGGTCTGGTTTGAGCTGGTCAAAACCGGTTTGAGCCGGTTGGTCCGGCTTAATCCGGTTTGAGACGGTCTGGTCCGGTTTGAGCCGGTCTGCTCCAGTTTGAGCCGGTCAAAACCGGTTTGAGCCGGTCTGGTCCCGTTTGAGATGATCTGGTCCAGTGTGAGTCCGGTTTGAGCCGGACAAACACGGTTTGAGCTGGTCTGGTCTGCTTTGAGCCAGTTGAGCTGGTCTGCTCTGGTTTGAGCCAGTGAAAACCACTTTCAGCCAGTCTGGTCCGGTTTGATCCGGTTTGAGGCGGTCTGGTCCGGTTTGAACCGGTCAAAACCGTTTTGAGTCCGGTTTGAGCTGATATGGTCTGGTTTGACCCGTTTGACCTGGTCTGGTGCAATTTGATCTGGTTGAGCCGGTCTGGTCTTGCTTGAATGGTTTGACCCGGTCTGGTCCGATTTGATCCGGTTGAGCCGGTCTGGCCTGGTTTGATCCGGTACATACCGGTTAGAGCCGGTCTGGTATGGTTTGAGTCTGGTTTGAGCCGGTCAAAACCGGTTTGAGGTGGTCTGGTCCGTTTTGAGCTGGTCAAATCCGGTTTGAGTCCGGTTTGAGCCGATTTGGTCCGGTTTGAGCGGTTTGCGCCGGTCTGCTCCGATTTGATCCGGTTGAGCCGCTGTGGTCCTGCTTGATCCAGTTGAGCCGGTCTGGTCGGGTTTGAGGGTTAGGGTTAGGGTTAGTCTTCAAAGGGATCCGAAATATCAGTTCTCAGATTCCACAGAAATAAGGCTAGCAAACAGCTCCACAAAATACAGCTGTAACTCAGTGAGTGGAAGTCACACATCACAAAGCAGTTTCTCAGAGAATTTCCTTCCAGTTTTCATGTGAGGATATTTTCTTTTTCACCGTAGGACTCTATGGGATTCCAAATATCCCTTTGCAAATTCCACAAGAACAGTCTTAGTGAACGACTTCTGGAGGGGAAATCTGTAACTCTGTGAGATGAATTCACAGAACACAAAGCAGTTTCTAAGAAAGCTTCTTTCCTGTTTTTATCTGAGGATATTTCCCTTTTCACCATAGCCCTCCTTGGGCTTCCAAATATCGCTTTGCAAATTCCACAAGAGCAGTCTTAGTGAAAGGCTTCTTGAGGGGATAGCTGTAACTTTGTGAGATGAATTCACTGATTACAAGGAAGTTTCTCAGAAAGTTCCTTTCTCATTTTGATCGGAGGATATTTCCTTCGGCCCTATAGTCTTCAGCCAGTCTGGTCCGGTTTGAGTCCGGTTTGAGCCGGTCAAAACCAGTGTGATTCGGTCCAGTCCGGTTTGAGCCGGTTAAAAGCGGTTTGAATCCGGTTTGAGCTGGTCAAAACCGGATTGAGCCGTTCTGGTTCTGTGTGAGACCGGTTTGAGCTGTTCAAAACCGGTTTGAGCTGGCCTGGTCCGCTTTGAGCCATTCAAAACCGGTTTGAGTCGGTCTGCCCTGGTGTGATCCGTTTTGAGCTGGTCTGGACCGGTTTGATCCGGTTGAGCCGGTCTGTTCAGGTTTGAGCTGGTGAAAACCCGTTTGAGCCGGTCTGGTCCCATTTGATCTGGTTTGAGACGGTCGGGTCCGGTTTGATCTGGTTTGAGCAGGTGTGGTCCGGTTTGACCAGTTTGAGCCGGTCTGGTCCGATTTGATCCGGCTGAGCCGGTTGGGTGTGGTTTAATCTCATCCAAACCGGTTTGGGCCGGTCTCATCCGGTTTGATTCCAGTTTGTGCCGGTTTGGTCCTGGTGCAGTTTGAGCCAATCAAAACTGGTTTGAGGCAGTCTAGTCCGGTTTGAGTTGGGTTTGAGCCGGTCTGGTCCTGTTTGAGTCGGGTTTAAGCCAGTCAAAACCGGTTAGAGTTTGGTTTGAGCCGGTCAAAACCGGTTTGAGCTTTTCTGGTCTGGTTTGAGCCGGTTTGAGCCGGTCTGGTCCGGTTTGAGCCGGTCAAAACCCGGTTTGAGCTGGTCTGGTCCAGTTTGAGCCGGTGTGGTCGTGTTTGAGCCGGTCAAAAACGTTTTGAGCCGGTGTTCCGGTTTGAGTCCAGTTTGAGCTGGTCAAACGCGGTTTGAGCCATTCTGGTCCGGTTTAAGCCTTTCTGTTCGGGTCTGAGCTTGTCAACACCGGTTTGAGCTGGTCTGGTCCGGTTTGATCCGGTTTAAGCCTGTCTGGTCCGGTTTTATCCGGTTGAGCCAGTCTGGTCCGGTTTTAGTTGATCAAAACCGGTTGTAGCTGGTCTGGTCTGGTTTGGGTCCGGGTTCAGCCGGTCTACACCGGTTTGAGCCGGTCTGGTCTGGTTTGAGTCTGGTTTGAGCCGGTCTGGTCCTGGTTCGTTTTGAGCCGGTGAAAACCGGTTTGAGCCTGTCTCGTCTGGTTTGAGCCAGTCGAAATGGGTTTGAGACCGACTGGTCCGGTTTGAATCTGGTTTGAGACGTTCAACACCAGTTTGAGCCAGTCTGGTCTGGTTTGAGTCCGGTCTGAGCTGGTCAACACCGGTTTGGGCTGGTCTGGTCCGGTTTGATCCGGTTCAAGGCAGTCTGGCCCAGTTTGATCCGGTTGAGCCGGTCTTTTACGGTTTGAGCGGCTCAAAACCGGTTTGAGCCGGTCTGGTCTGATTTGAGCTGGTCAAAACATGTATGAGCTGGTCTAAGAGCCAGTCTGGTCCATTTTGATCCTGTGTGAGCCGGTCTGCTCTGGTTTGAGCCAGTCAAAACCGGTTTGAGCCGGTCTGGTCCGATTTGAGCTGGTCTGGTCCGGTTTGAGTCCGGTTTGAGCCGGTCTGGTCCTGGTTCGTTTTGAGCCGGTGAAAACCGTTGTGAGCCGGTCTCATCCGGTTTGAGCCAGTCGAAACCGGTTTGAGCCCGACTGGTCCGTTTTGAATCCGGTTTGAGCCGTTCAACACTGGTTTGAGCCGGTCTGGTCCGGTTTGATCCGGTTTGAGCCGGTCTGGTCCGGATTGAGCCGGTCAAAAAGGTTTAGAGCCGGTCTGGTACGGTTTGAGCCGGTGTGGTCGGGTCTGAGGCCGTCAAAACCGGTTTGAGCTGGTCTGGTCTGCTATGAGTCCAGTTTGAGCCGGTCAAATCCGTTTTGAGCCAGTCTGGTCCAGTTTAAGCCAGTCTGGTCGGATCTGAGCCGGTCAACACCGGTTTGAGCCAGCCTGGGCCGGTTTGATCCGGTTTAGGCCTGTCTGGTACGGTTTGATCCGGTTGAGCCGGTCTGGTCCGGTTTGAGCCGGTCAAAACCAGTTTGAGCTGGTCTGGTCCGGTTTGAGTCCGGTTTGAGCCGATCTGGTCCTGGTCCTGTTTGAGCCAGGCAAAACCGGTTTGAGCCATTTTGGTCCGGTTAGAGTCCGGTTTGAGCCAGTCAACAGCGGTTTGAGCCGGTCTGCTCCGGTTTGAGTCCAGTTTGAGGTGGTCTGGCCCTGGTCCGGTTTGAACCGGTGAAAACCGGTGTGAGCTGGACTCGTCCTGTTTGAGCCGGTGAAAACCTATTTGAGCCGGACTGGTCCGGTTTGAGCCAGTCGAAACCGGTTTGAGCCGGTCTGCTCCTGTTTGATCCGGTTTAAGCCGGTCTGGTCCAGTTTGATCCGGTTGAGCCGGTCTCATCAGGTTTGAGACGGTTTTAGCTTGCCTGGTCCGGTTTGAGCCGGTGCAGTCGGGTTTGAGCCAGTCAAACCGGTTTGAGACGGTCTGCTCCGATTTGAGTCCGGTTTTAGATTGCCTGGTCCGGTTTGAGTCTGCTTTGTGCCGGTCAAAACCGGTTTGAGATGTTATGGTCCGTATTGAGCCGGTCAAAATCGGTTTGAGCCGGTCTGGTCCGGTTTGAGCCGGTTTTAGCTTGCCTGGTCCGGTTTGAGTCCGGTTTATGCCGGTCAAAAGCGGTTTGAGACGCTATGGTCCGTATTGAGCCAGTCAAAACCGGTTTGAGCCAGTCTGGTCCTGTTTGAGTCCGATATGATCCGGTCAAAACCGGTTTGAGGTGGTCTGGTACGGTTTGAGTCCGGTTTTAGCTGGTCCAAACCGGTTTCAACCCGTCTGGTCCGGTTTGATCCGGTTTGTGCCGTTCTGGTTGGGTTTGAGCCGGTAAAAACCGGTTTGAGAGGCTCTGGTCCGGTTTGAGTCCAATATGAGCCAGTCGAAAACGGTTTGAGGCGGTCTGGTACGGTTTGAGTACGGTTTGCGCCAGACAAAACCGGTTTGACCCGGTCTGGTCCGGTTTTAGCCGGTTTGAAACGGTCTGGTCCGGTTTGAGCCGGTTTTAGCTTGCCTGGTCCAGTTTCATTCCGGTTTGAGCCGGTCAAAACCAGTTTGAGACATTATGGTCCGTATTGAGACGGTCAAAGCCAGTTTGATCCGGTTTGAGCCGGTCTGGTCCGGTTTGAACCGGTTGAGCCGGTCTTTTCTGCTTTGAGCCGGTCAAAACCGGTTTTAGCTAGTCTGGTCCGGTTTGTGTCTGGTTTGAGCCGGTCAACACCGGTTTGAGCCAGTCTAGGAGATGGTCTGGTCCGGTTTGATCAGGTTTGAGCGGGTCTCGTCCGGTTTGACCCGGTCAAACCCGGTTTGAGCCGGTCAGGTCCGGTTTGAGTCCGGTTTGAGCCGGTCAAACCCGTTTTGAGCCACTCTGGTCCGGGTTAAGCCAGTCTGGTCGGGTTTGAGCCAGTCACCACCGGTTTCAGCCGGTCTGGTCTTGTTTGATCTGGTTCAAGCCGGTGTGGTCCAGTTTGATCCCATTGAGTTGTTTGGGTCTGGTTTGAGCTGGTCAAAACCGGTTTGAGCCATTCTGGTCCAGTTTGAGTATGGTTTGAGCCGATCTGGTCCTGGTCTGGTTTGAGATGGGCATAACCAGTTTGAGCAGATCTGGTTCGGTTAGAGTCCGGTTTGAGCCGGTCAATAGCGGTTTGACCTGGTCTGGTCTGGTTTGAGTCCAGTTTGAGGCGGTCTGGCCCTGGTCCGGTTTGAACCGATGAAAACCGGTTTGAGCCGGAATCGTCCGGTTTGAGCCGGTGAAAACCGGTTTGAGGCGGACTCGTCCGGTCTGAGCCGGTCTAAACCGATTTGAGCCGGTCTGCTCCTGTTTGATAGGGTTTAAGCCGATCTGGTCTGGTTTGATCTGGTTTGAACTGGTCAATATCGGTTTGAGTTTGGTTTTAGCCGGCCAAAACCGGATTTAGCAGGTCTAGCCGGTCTGGCTCCGATTGATCCATTTTGGGCCGGTTTCATCCGGTTTGATCCGGTTTTAGTCCCTGTGGTGAAGTTTGAGCCGGTTTGAGCCGGTCTGGTCTGGTTTGAGTCCGATTTGAGCCAGTCAAACACGGTTTGAGCCGGTCTGCTCTGGTTTGAGTTGGTCAAAACCAGTTGGAGACGGCCTGGTCCGGATTGAGTCTGGATTGAGCCAGTCAAAACCGGTTTGAGCCAGTCTGGTTCAGTTTGCGCCCTGTTTCAGCCGGTCTGGTCTGGTTTGAGCCGGTTAAAACCGGTTTGAGCTGCTCTGGATCAGTTTGAGTTCGGTTTGAGACGGTCAACACCGGTTTGAACCTGTCTGTTCCAGTTTGAGCCGGTCTGGTCCGTATTGAGCTGATCAAAACCGGTTTGAGACGGTCTAAGAGGCTGTCTGGTCCGGTTTGATCCGGTTTCAGCCAGTCTCATCTGGTTTGAGACGGTCCAAACCGGTTTGAGCCGGTGCAGTCCGGTTTGATCCGGTTTGTGCCGGTCTGGTCGGGTTTGAGCCGGTCAAAACCGGTTTGAGGTGGTATAGTCCGGTTTGAGTCTGATTTGAGATGGTCAATACCGGTTTGAGGTGGTCTAGTACGGTTTGAGCCTGTCAAAATCGGTTTGAGACGTTCTGCTCCGGTTTGAGTCCGGTTTGAGCTGGACAAAACCGGTTTGACTTGGTCTGGTCCGGTTTTAGCCGATTTGAGATGGTCTGGTCTGGTTTGAGCCTGTCAAAACCAGTTTGAGCCGGTGTGGTGCAGTTTGAGCTGGTCAACACTGGTTTGAGCCGGTCTGGATCAGTTTGTTCCGGTTATAGCTGGTATGTCCCGGACTGATCCAGTCTGGTCCGGTTTGAGACGGTCAAAACCGGTTTGAGCCCGTCTGGTCCAGTTTGAGCCCAGTTGAGCCGGTCTGGTCCGGAATGAGTTGGTCAAATACTGTTTGAGCCGGTCTGGTCTGGTTTGATCCCCTGAGTGTGAACTCACCTGAGTGAGCGCTCACCTGAGTGGGATCTCTGGTTTGTGAGCACCTCCCTGAGTGTGCATTCCCCTGAGTGTGCCATCGTCTGAGTGAGGACTCCCCTGAGTGTGTACTCCCCTGAATGAGCACTCCTCTGAGTACGCACTCTAAGTGAGGACCCGGCTGTGTGTGAACTCCCCTGAGTGTGCGCTCCCCAGAGTGTGCGCTCCCCTGAGTGTGCACTCGCCTGAGTGAGGACTACGGAGTGTGCACACCCATGAGTGTGAACTCCCCTGAGTGTACACCCACCTGAGTGAGGACACCCCTGAGTGTGCACTCCCCTGTGTGAGCACTCCCCTGAGTGTGCACTCCTGTTAGTTCACACTCTCCTGAGTGAGGACACCACTGAGAGTGCACTCACCTGAGTGTGCGCTCCCCTGAGTGTGCACTCCCCTGAGTGAGCATTCTCCTGAGTGTGCTCTCACCTGAGAGTGGACTCACCAGAGTGAGGACTCCCCTGAGTGTGCTCTCCACTGAGATTGCACTCCTCTGAGTGTGTGCTCCCCTGAGTGAGCACTTCCCTGAGTGCGAACTCCCCTGCGTGTGCACTCCCCTGGGTGAGGACACCCCTGAGTGTGCACTCCCCTGAGTGTGAACTCGCCTGAGCGAGGACTCCCCTGAGTGTGCACTCCACTGAATGAGAACTCCCCTGAGTGTACACTCCCCTGAGTGTGTTCTCCCCTCAGTGCGCACTCCCCTGAGTGTGAACTCGCCTGTGTGAAGACAACCCTGAGTGTGCAATCCCCTGAGTGTGAATTCGCCTGAGTGAGGCTCCCCTGAGTTTGCACTCCCCTGAGTGAGTGCTCTTCTGAGGGGGCACTCGCTTGAGTGATGACTCCTTTGGGTGAGCCCTCCCCTGTGTGTGCACCCCTCTGAGTTCACACTTTCCTGAGTGCAGACTTCCCTGAGTGTGCGCACCCCTGAGTGCGCACTCCCCTGAGTGTGCATCCCCCTGGGTAAAGATACCCCTGAGAGTGCACTCCCCTGAGTGCACACTCCCCTGAGTGTGCACTCATCTGGGTGAAGACATCCCTGAGTGTGCACCCCTCTGAGTGTGCACTCCCCCGAGTGTTCACTCCCCAGGGTGTGCACTCCCCTGAGTGGGCACTCCCCTGAGTGTACACTCCCCTGAGTGAGTGCTCCACTGAGTGCGCACTCCCCTGAGTGTGCACTCGTGTGGGAGAAGACACCCCTGAGTGTGCCCTCCCCTGAGTGTGCACTCCCCTGAGTGTTCCCTCCCCAGGGTGTGCACTCCCCTGAGTGTGTGTTCCCCTGAGTGTGTCCTCCCCTGAGTTAGCACTCTGCTGAGTGTGAACTTCTCTGAGTTCACACTCTACTGAGTGATGACTCCCCTGGTGTACACTCCCCTGAGTGTTCGCTCCCCTGAGTGTGCGCTCCCCTGAGTGTGCACTCCCCTGAGTTCACACTCTCCTGAGTGAGGACTCCACTGAGTGTGCACTCCCCTGAGTGAGCAGTTCCCTGAGTGTGCACTCCTCTTAGTTCACACTCTCCTGAGTGAAGACGCCACTGAAAGTGCACTCCCCTGAGTGTGCGCTCCCCTGAGTGTGCACTCCCCTGAGTGAGCGCCCCCCTGAGTGTGCTCTCACCTGAGAGTGCACTCGGCTGAGTGAGGACTCACCTGAGTGTGCTCTCCCCTGTGTGAGCGCTCCCCTGAGTGTGCACTCCCCAGAGTGTGCACTCGCCTTAGTGAGGACTACCCTGAGTGTGCTCTCCTCTGAGTTCGCACTCTCCTGAGTGAGGACTCCCCTGAGTGTGCACTCTCCTGAGTGTGCGCTCCCCTGAGATTGTGCTCCCCTGAGTGTGCGCTCCCCTGAGTGAGCACTTCCCTGAGTGCGAACTCCCCTGAGTGTGCACTCTCCTGGGTGAGGAGACCTCTGAGTGTGCACTCCCCTGAGTGTGAACTCGCCTGAGTGAGGACTCCCCTGAGAGTGCACTCCACTGAATGAGCACTTCCCTGATTGTACACTCCCCTGAGTGTGCTCTCCCGAGTGTGCACTCCCCTGAGTGAGCGCTCCCCTAAGTGTGCGCTCCCCTGAGTGTGAACTCGCCTGGGTGAAGACACCCCTGAGTGTGCACTCCCCTGAGTGTGAACTCTCCTGAGGGAGGCTCCCCTGAGTGTGCACTCCCCTGAGAGAGCGCTCTCCTGAGGGGGCAGTCGCTTGAGTGATGACTCCTTAGAGTGAGCCCTCCTCTGAGTGTGCACTCTTCTGAGTTTGCACTCTCCTCAGTGAGGACTTCCCTGAGTGTGGACTCCCCTGAGTGTGCACTCCCCTGAGTGCGCACTCCCCTGAGTGTGCGCTCGCATGGTTGAAGACACCCCTGAGTGTGCACTCCCCTGAGTGTGCACTCCCCTCAGTGTTCACTCCCCAGGGTGTGCATTCCCCTGAGTGTGTGCTCCCCTGAGTGTGCACTCCCCTGAGTGAGCACTCCCCTGAGTGCGCACTCCCATGAGTGTGCACTCGCCTAGGTGAAGACGCCCCTGAGTGTGCACTCCACTGAGTGTGCACTCCCCTGAGTGTTCCCTCCCCAGGGTGTGCACTCCCCAGAGTGTGCACTCCCCTGAGTGTGCACTCCCCTAAGTGAGCGCTCCCCTGATTGCGCACTCCCCTGTGTGCGGACTCCCCTGAGTGAAGAGACCCCTGAGTGTGCACTCCCCTGAGTGTTAGCTCCCCAGGATGTGCACTCCCCTGAGTGAGCACTCCCCTGAGTGTGCACTCCTCTGAGTTTGCATTCTACTGAGTGAGGACTCCCCTGAGTGTGCCCTTCCCTGAGTGTGCCCTCCCCTGAGTGTACACTCCCCTGAGTGTGTACTCCTCTGAGTGAGGACTCCACTGAGTGCGCACTATCCTGAGTGTGCACTCCCATGCGTCAGGGCTCTCCTGAGTGTGCACTCGCCTGTGTGAAGACTCCCCTGAGTGTGCACTCCCCTGAGTGTGCGCTCACTTTAGTGGAAACTCCTCTGTGTGAGTGCTCCCCTGAGTGTGCACTCCCCTGAATGTGCACTCGCCTGAGTGAAGAATCCCCTTAGTGTGCAGTCCCCTGAATGAGCACTCCGCTGAGTGTGCACTCCACTGAGTTCGCACTCTCCTGAGTGAGGATTACCCTGAGTGTGCACTCCCCTGAGTGTGCGCTCCCTTGAGTGTGTGCACCCCTGAGTGTGCACTCCCCTGAGTGAGCGGTCCCCTGAGTGTGCACTACCCTGAGTGAGCGCTCCCCTGAGGGAGGACTCTCCTGAATGTGCACCTGCCTGCGTGAGGACACCCCTGTGTGTGCACTCCCCTGAGTGTGAACTGGCCTGAGTGAGGACTCCCCTGAGTGTGCACTCCACTGAATGAGCACTCCCCTGAGTGTGCTCTCCCCTGTGTGTGCACTCCCCTGACTGAGCGCCCTCCTGAGAGGGCACTCGCTTGAGTGATGACTCCTTTGAGTGAGCCCTCCCCTGAGTGTGCACTCCTCTGTGTTCGCACTCTCCTGAGTGAGGACTTCCCTGAGTGTGCACTCCCCTGAGTGAGTGCTCCCCTGTGTGCGAAATCCCCTGAGTGTGCACTTGCCTGGGTGAGGGCACCCCTAAGTGTGCACTTCCCTGAGTGTGAACTCGCCTTAGTGTGGACTCCCCTGAGTGTGCACTCCACTGAATGAGCAATTCCCTGAGTGTACACTTCCCTGAGTGTGCGCTCTCCTGAGTGTGCACTCCCCTGTGTGTGAACTTGACTGAGTGAGGCTCCCCTGAGTGTGCACTCCCCTGAGTGAGCGCTCTCTTGAGGGGGCACTCGCCTGAGTGATGACCCCTGAGTCAGCACTCCCCTGAGTGTGCACTCCTCTGAGTTTGCAGTCTCCTGAGTGAGGACTCCCCTGAGTGTGCACTCCCCTGGGTGTGCACTCCCATGTGTGAGTGCTCACCTGAGTGGGCACTCTCCTGCGTGAGCGTTCCCCTGAGTGTGCACTCCCCTGTGTGTGCACTCACCTGAGTGAGGACTCCCCTGAGTGTGCACTCCCCTGAATGAGCACTCCCCTGAGTGTACACTCCCCTGAGTGTGTGCTCCCCTGACATTGCGCTCCCCTGAGTTTGCACTCCCCTGAGTGAGCGCTACCCTAAGTACACACTCCCCTGAGTGTGCACTTGCCTGGGTGAGGACACCCCTGAGTGTGCACTCCCCTGAGAGGGCACTATCCTGTGTGAGTGCTCCCCTGAGTGTGCACTCCCCTGAATGAGCACTCCCCTGATTGCGCACTCCCCTGAGTGTGCACTTGTCTGAGTGAGGACACCCCTTAGTGTGCACTTTCCTAAATGAGCACTCCCCAGGGTGTGCACTCCTCTGAGTTCGTACACTCCTGAGTGAGAACTCCCCTGGGTGTGCACTCTCCTGAGTGTGCACTCCCCTGAGTGTGCACAGCCCTCTGTGTGCTCTCCCCTGTGTGTGCACTCCCCTGAGGGTGCACTCGCTTGAGTGAGGACTCTACTGTGTGTGCACTCCGCTGAGTGTGCACTCCCCTGTGTGAGCACTCACCTGAGTGGGCACTCCCGTTTGTGAGTGCTTCCCTGAGTGTGCACTCCCCTGAGTGTGCACTCCCATGTGTGAGTGCTCACCTGAGTGGGCACTCTCCTGCATGAGCGTTCCCCTGAGTGTGCACTCCCCTGAATGAGCACTCCCCTAAGTGTACACTCCCTTGAGTGTGCACTCCTCTGAGTTTGCACTCTCCTGAGTGAGGACTTGGCTGAGTGTGCACTCCCCTGAGTGTGTGCTCCCCTGAGTGTAATCTCCCCTGAGTGTGCACTCCACTGAGTGTGCACTCTCCTGAGTGAGCTCTCCCCTGAGTGAGCACTCCCCTGAGTGTGAACATGCCTGAGTGAGGACGCCCCTGATGTGCACTCACCTGAGTTTGCACTCTCCTGAGTGAGGACTCCCCTGAGTGTGCACTCCCCTGAGTGTGCAGTCCCTTGAGTGAGGACTCCCCTGAGTGTGCACTCCACTGAATGAGCACTACCTTTCGTGTACACTCCCCTGAGTGAGCCAGTGAAACCCAGTTTGAGCCAGTCTGGTGCCGTTTAAGCTGGTCTGGTCGGGTCTGAGACGATCAACACTGGTTTGAGACGGTCTGTTCCGGTTTGATCCGGTTTAAGCCGGTGTGGTCCAGTGTGATCCGGTTCAGCCGGTCTGGTCTGGTTTGAGCCGGTCAAAACCGGTTTGAGCTGGTGTGGTCCGGTTTGATCTGGTTTGAGCCGGTCTGGTCCGGTTTGATCAGGTTTGAGCCGGACAATATCGGTTTGAGTCCGGTTTGAGCTGGACAAAACCGGATTTAGTGGGTCTAGCCGGTCTGGTCCGGATTGATCCGTTTTGAGCCGGTCTCGTCTGGTATGATCCGGTTTTAGTCCCTGTGGTCCAGTTTGAGCCAGTTTGAGCCAGTCTGATCTGGTTTGAGTCCGATTTGAGCCGGTCAAAACCGGTTTGAGCTGGTCTGCTCCGGTTTGAGTTGGTCAAAACCGGTTTGAGATGGTGTGATCTGGTTTGAGTCCGGTTTGAACCGGTCAAAACCGGTTTGAGCCGGTCTTGTCCGGTTTGATCCGGTTTGAGCCGGTCTTGTCCGTTTTGAGCTGATCAATACCGGTTTGAGCCGGTCTGATCCGGTTTGAGTCCGGCTGGAGCCGTTCAACACCAGTTTGAGATGGTCTGGTCCGGTTTGAGTCCAGTTTTAGCTGGTCATAACCAGTTTGAGCCGGTGTGGTCCAGTTTGAGTCCGGTTTCCGCCGGTCTGGTCCAGTTTGAGCCAGTTTTAGCATTCCTGGTCCGGTTTGAGTCCGGTTTCATCCGGTCAAAATCGGTTTGATCTGGTTTAAGCCGGTCTGGTCCGGTTTGAGTTGGTGAAAACCGGTTTGAGATGGTCTGGTCCTGTTTAATCTGGTATGAGCTGGTCTGGTCCGGGTTGAGACGATCAAACCCGGTTTGAGCTGCTGTGGTCCGGTTTGAGTCCGGTTTGAGCCGGTCAACACAGGTTTGAGAGGGTCTGGTCCAGTTTGAGTCCGGTTTGAACTGGTCAACTCCGGTTTGAGCCGGTCTGGTCCCATTTGAGTCCGGTTTTAGCCGGTCAATACCGGTTTGAGCCGGTGTAAGAGCCGGTCTCGTCCGGTTTGATCTGGTTTGAGCGGGTCTGGTCCGGCTTGAGCCGGTCAAACCAGGTTTGAGCCGGTCTGGTCCGGTTTGAGTCTGGTTTGAGCTGGTCAAATCCGTTTTGAGCCAGTCTGGTCTGGGTTAAGCCAGTCTGGTAGGGTTTGAGCCAGTAATCCCCGGTTTGAGCCAGTGTGGTCCGGTTTGATCCGGTTCAAGCTGGTGTGGTCCAGTTTGATCCCATTGAGTTGGTCTGGTTGGTTTGAGCCGGTCAAAACCGGTTTGAGCAGGTATGGTCCAGTTTCAGTATGGTTTGAGACGGTCAACACCGGTTTTAGCCGGTCTGGTCCGGTTAGAGCTGGTCTGGTCCGTATTGAGCCGATCAAAACCGGTTTGAGACGGTCTAAGTGCCGGTCTGGTCCGGTTTGATTTGGTTTAAGATGATCTGGGCCGGTTTGTGCCGGTCTGGTCCGGTTTGAGCCGTTCCAAACTGGTTTGAGCCTGTCTGCTCCGGTTTGACCCGGTTGGAGCCTGTCTGGTCCAGTTTGAGCCAGTCAAAACCGGTTTGAGTCGGTCTGGTCTTGTTTGAGCCGGACAAAACCGTTTTCAGCTGGTCTGTTCCAGTTTGAGTCTGGTTTGGGCCTGTCTGGTCCGGTTTGAGCTGGTTTGAGCTTGTCTGGTCCGGTTTGAGTCCGGTTTGAGCCGGTCAAATCCGGTTTGAGCCGGTATGGTCTGTATTGAGCCGGTCAAAACCAGTTTGATCCAGTTTAAGCCGGTCCGGTACAGTTTGAGCCAATTGAGCCTGTGTGGTCTGGTTTGAGCTGGTCGAAACCGGTTTGAGCTGGTCTAGTCCGGTTTGCGTACGGTTTGAGCCGGTCTGGTCCGTTTTCAGTCCGGTTTGAGCTGGTGAAAACCGGTTTGAGCCGGTCTGATCCGGTTTAATCCAGTATGAAATGGTCTGGTCCGGTTTGAACTGGTTGAGCCGGTCTGGTCCGGTTTGAGCTGGTCACAACCGGTTGGAGCCGGTCTGGTACGGTTGGGGTCCGGTTTGAGCCGGTCTACACCCGTTTTTGCCGGTCTGGTCTGGTTTGAGTCTGGTTTGAGCCGGTATGGTCCTGGTTCGTTTTGAGCTGGTGAAAACCGGTTTGAGCTGGTCTCGTCGGGTTTGAGCCAGTCGAAACTGATTTTAGCCGGACTGGTCTGGTTTGAATCCGGTTTGAGCCGTTCAACACCGGTTTAAGCCAGTCTGGTCTGGTTTAAGTCCGGTCTGAGCCGGTCAACACCGGCTTCAGCCGGTCTGGTCCGGTTTGATCTGGTTTAAGCTTGTCTGGTCCGGTTTGATCCGGTTGAGCCGGTCTGGTCCGGTTTGAGCCGGTTAAAACATGTTTGAGCTGGTCTAAGAGCCGGTCTGGTCCGTTTTGATCCTGTTTGAGCCGGTCTGCTCCGGTTTTAGCCAGCCAAAACCGGTTTGAGCCGGTCTGGTCCAGTTTGAGTCCGATATGAGCCGGTCAAAACAGGTTTGAGGCGGTCTCGTAGGGTTTGAATCCAGTTTGAGCCACACAAAACCGGTTGGACCTGGTCTGGTCCGGTTTTAGCCGGTTTGAGCCGTTATGGTCCTGTTTGAGCCAGTTTTAGCTTGCCTGGTCTGGTTTGAGTCCGGTTTGAGCCGGTCAAAACTGGTTTGAGACGTTATGGTCCGTATTGAGCCGGTCAAAACCGGTTTGATCTGGTTTAAGCCAGTCTGGTCCGATTTGAGACGGTGAAAACCGGTTTGAGCCGGTCTGGTCCGGTTTAATCCGGTTTGAGCTGGTCTGGTCCGGTTTGAACTGGTGTGATCCGTATTGAGCCGATCAAAACCAGTTTGAGACGGTCTAAGAGCCGGTCTGGTCCGGTTTGATTCGATTTAAGCCGGTCTGGTCTGGTTTGAGCCGGTCCAAACTGATTTGAGCCGGACTGGTACAGTGTGATCCGGTTTGTGCCGTTCTGGTCGGGTTTGAGCCAGTAAAAACCGTCTTGAGCCGGTCTGGTCGGGTTTGATTCCTATATGCGCCAGTCAAAACCTGTTTGAGGAGGTCTGGTATGATTTGAGTCTGGTTTGAGCTGGACAAACCCGGTTTGCGCCGGTCTGGTCCGCTTTGATCCGGTTGAGCTGGTCTGTTCTCGTTTGAGCTGGTGAAAACCGCTTTCAACCGGTGTGGTCCGGTGTGATCCGGTTTGAGCCGGTCTGGTCCAGTTTGAGCCAGTCAAAACCGGTTTGAGCCGATCTGGTCCGGTTTTAATCCGGTTTGAGCCGGTCAATACCGGTTTGAGCTGTTCTGGCCCGGTTTTAGCCGATTTGAGCCGGTCTGGTCTGGTTTGAGCCGGTCATAACCGGTTTGAGCCGGTCGTGTCCAGATTGATCTGGTTTTACCCGGTCTGGTCCAGACTGAGCCGGTCTGGTCCAGTTTGAGCCAGTCAAAACCGTTTTGAGGCGGTCTGGTCCGTTTTGAACTGGTGTGGTCGGGTCTGAGTCGGTCAAAACCGGTTTGAACTGGTCTGGTCCAGTATGAGTCCGGATTGAGACGGTCAAACCCGGTTTGAGCCAGTCTGGTCCAGTTTAAGCTGGTCTGTTTGGATCTGAGCCGGTCAACACTGGTTTTAGACGGTCTGGTCCGGTTTGATCCGGTTTAATCCTGTCTGGTTCAATTTGATCTGGTTGAGCCGTTCTGGTCCGGTTTGAGCCGGTCAAATGCAGTTTGAGCCCGTCGGGTCCGGTTTGAGTCCGGTTTGAGCCGGTCAACCCCGGTTTGAGCCGTTCTGGTCCAGTTGGGGTCCGCTTTCAGCATCTGGTCTTGGTCTGGTTTGAGACGGGAAAAGCCAGTTGGAGCCGTACTGGTCCGATTAGAGTCGGGTTTGAGCCGGTCTGGTGCGGTTTGAGTTCAGTTTGAGGCGGTCTGGCCTTGGTCTGGTTTGAACCGGTGAAAACCGGTTTGAGCCGGACTCGTCCGGTTTAAGCCGGTGAAAACCGTTTTGAGCCAGAGTCGTCCGGTTTGAGCCGGTCGAAACCAGTTTGAGTCGGTCTGCACCTGTTTGATCCGGTTTAAGCCGGTCTGGTCCGGTTTGATCCGGTTGAGCCGGTCTGGTCTGGTTTGAGCAAGTCAAAGCCGGTTTGAGCCGGTCTGGTCCGGTTTGATCCGGTTCAAGCCGATGTGGTCCAGTTTGACCCCATTGAATTGGTCTGGTCTGGTTTGAGCCGGCCAAAACCGGTTTGAGCCACTGTGGTCCAGTTTGAGTATGGTTTGAGACAGTCAACAACGGTTTTAGCCGGTCCGGTCTGGTTACAGCCGGTCCGGTCCATATTGAGCCGATCAAAACCGGTTTGAGACAGTCTAAGAGCCGGTCTGGTCCGGTTTGATCAGGTTTGAGCCGGTCCAAAGCGGTTTGATCCGGTCTGGTCCGGTTTGATCCAGTTTGTGCCGTTCTGCTTGAGTTTGAGCCGGTAAAAACCGGTTTGAGCAGTTCTGGTCCTGTTTGATACGGTTTGAGCCGGTCTGGTCCGGTTTGAGCCGGTCAAAACCGGTTTGAGCCAGTCTGGTCCGGTTTGAGTCCTGTTGGAGCCGGTCAACACCAGTTTGAGATGGTCTGGTCCGGTTTGAGTCAGGTTTGAGCTGGTCATAACCGGGTTGAGCTGGTCTGGTCCGGTTTGAGTCTGGTTTGAGCCGGTCTGGTCCGGTTTGAGCCGGTTTTAGCTTTCCTGGTCCGGTTTGAGTCCAGTTTGAGCTGGTCAAAACCGGTTTGATCCGGTTTAAGCCAGTCGGTTCTGGTTTGAGACGGTGAAAACTGGTTTGAGCCGGTCTGGTCTGGTTTATTCTGGTTTGAGCCGGTCTGGTCCGGTTTGAACCGGTTGACCTAGTCTGTTCTGGTTTGAGCCGGTCAAAACCGGTTTTAGCTAGTCTGGTCCGATTTGAGTCCGGTTTGAGCCATTCAACACCAGTTTGAGAGGGTCTGCTCCGGTTTGAGTCGTTTGAACCAGTCAACACCGGTTTGAGCTGGTCTGGTCCGGTTGGAGTCCGGTTTGATCCCGTCAAAACCGGTTTGAGCCGGTCTAAGAGCCGGTCTGGTCCGGTTTGATCCGGTTCAAACCGGTGTGGTCCAGTTTGATCCCATTGAGTTGGTCTGGTCTGGTTTGAGCTGGTCAAAACCGGTTTGAGATGGTCTGGTCCAGATTGAGTACGGTTTGAGATGGGCAACACCGGTTTTAGCCGGTCTGGTCTGGTTAGAGCCGGTCTGGTCCGTATTGAGCCGATCAAAACCGGTTTGAGATGGTCTAAGAGCCAGTCTGGTCCGGTTTGATCCGGTTTATGCCGTTCTGGTCGGTTTTGGGACGGTCCAAACCGGTTTCAGCCGGTGTGGTCAGGTTAGAGTCCGATTTGAGCTGGTCAAAACCTGTTTGAGGCTGTCTGGTACGGTTTGAGTCCAGTTTGAGCGGGACAAAACTGGTTTGACATGGTCTGGTCCGGTTTTATCCGGTTTGGGCCGATCTGGTCCTGTTTGAGCCGGTTTTAGCTTGCCTGGTCTGGTTTGAGTCCGGTTTGAGCCGGTCAAAACCGATTTGAGACGTTATGGGCCGTATTGAGCCGGTCAAAACCGGTTTGATCCGGTTTAAGCTGGTCTGGTCTGGTTTGAGACGGTGAAAACCGGTTTGAGCCGGTCTGGTCCGGTTTGAACCGGATGAGCCAGTCTGTTCTGGTTTGAGCCGGTCAAAATCGGTTTTATCTAGTCTGGTCCGGTTTGAGTCTGGTTTGAGCCATTCAACACCGGTTTGAGAGGGTCTGGTCCGGTTTGAGACGGTGAAAACCGGTTTGAGCCGGTCTGGTCTGGTTTGATCTGGTTTGAGAATCTCTGGTCTGTTTTGAGTAGGTCAAAACCGGTTTGAGCCTGTCTTTTCCGGTTTGAGTCCGGTTTGAATCGGTCAACCCGGTTGGAACCGTTCTGGTCCAGTTTGAGCTGGTCTGGTCGGGTTTGAGCCTGTCTGGTCGGGTTTGAGCCGGTCTGTTTGGGTTTGTGCCGGTCTGGTCTGGTTTGATCCGGTTTGTGCCGTTCTGGTAGGGTTTGAGCTGGTCCAAACCGGTTTGAGCTGGTCTGGTCCGGTTTGAGTCTGATTTGAGCCGGTCAAAACCGGTTTGAGGCTGTCTGGAACGGTTTGAGTCCAGTTTGAGCCGGACAAAACCGGTTTGACCTGCTCTGGTCTGGTTTTAGCCGATTTGAGCCGATCTGGTCCTGTTTGAGCCGGTTGTAGCTTGCCTGGTCCGGTTTGAGTCCGGTTTGAGCCGGTCAAATCCGTTTTGAGCCAGTCTGGTACGGGTTAAACCAGTCTGGTAGGGTTTGAGCCGGTCATCACCAGTTTTAGCCGGTCTGGTTTGGTTAGAGCCGGTCGGGTCCATATTGAACTGATCAAAACCAGTTTGAGACGGTCTAAGAGCCGGTCTGGTCTGGATTGATCTGGTTTGAGCCGGTCCAAACCGGTTTGAGCCGGTCTGGTCAGGTTTGATACGGTTTGTGCCGTTCTGGTTGGGTTTGATCCATTTAAAACCGGTTTGATCCGGTCTGGTCCCGTTTGAGTCCGATATGAGCCGGTCAAAACCGGTTTGAGGCGGTCTGGCACGGTTTGAGTCCGGTTTGAGCCGGTCAAAACCGGTTTGAGACGTTGTGGTCCGTATTGAGCTGGTCAAAACTGGTTTGATCTGGTTTAAGCCGGTCTGGTCTGGTTTGAGATGGGGAAATCTGGTTTGAGCCGGTCTGGTCTGGTTTAATCTGGTTTGAGCCGGTCTGGTCCGGTTTGAACCAGTTGAGCCGGTCTGTTCTGCTTTGAGCAGGTCAAAACCGGTTTTAGCTTGTCTGGTCTGGTTTGAGTACGGTTGTAGCTGGTCAACACAGGTTTGAGAGGGTCTGGTCCGATTTGAGTCCTGTTTGAACCGGACAACACCGGTTTCAGCCGGTGTGGTCCATTTGAGTCTGGTTTGAGCCGGTCAAAATGGGTTTGTGCCTGTCTAATAGCCGGTCTGGTCTGGTTTGATCCGTTGTGAGTGGGTCTCGTCCGGCTTGAGCCAGTCAAACTCGGTTTGAGCCGGTCTCGTCCGGTTTGAGTCCGGTTTGAGCCAGTAAAACCCTTTTTGAGACAGTCTGGTCTGGGTTAAGCCAGTCTGGTCGGGTTTGAGCTCGTCAAAACCGGTTTGAGCCGGTCTGGTTCGGTTTGATCCGGTTTGTGCCATTCTGGTCAGGTTTGAGCCGGTAAAAACCGGTTTTAGCCGGTCTGGTCCAGTTTGAGTCTGATATGAGCCAGTAAAAACCTGTTTGAGGCGGTCTGGTACACTTTGAGTCCGATTTGAGCCGGACAAAACCGGTTTGACCTTGTCTGGTGCGGTTTTAGCTGGTTTGAGCTGGTCTGGTACGGTTCGAGGCGGTTTTAGCTTGCCTGGTCCGGTTTGAGTCCGGTTTGAGCCGGTCATAAGCGGTTTGAGACGTTATGGTTCGTATTGAGCCGGTCAAATCTGGTTTGATCTGGTTTAAGCTGGTCTGGTCCGTTTTGAGATGGTGAAAACCGCTTTGAGCCGGTCTGGTCCGGTTTAATCCGGTTTGAGCCGGTCTGGTCTGCTTTGAACCGGTTGAGCCGGTCTGTTCTGGTTTGAGCTGGTCAAAACCGGTTTTAGCAAGTCTGGTCCGGTTTGAGTCCGGTTTGAGCCGTTGAACACCGGTTTGAGGGGGTCTGGTTTGGTTTGAGTCCGGTTTGAACTGGTCAACACCGGCTTGAGCCGGTCTGGTCCAGTTTGAGTCCGGTTTGAGCCGGTCAATGCCGGTTTAAGTCAGTTTGGTCCGGTTTAAGCCAGGCTGTTCAGGTTTGAGCTGGTCAACACTGATTTGCACCCGTCTGGTCCGGTTTGATCTGGTTTAAGCCGGTCGGGTCCGGTTTGATCCAGTTGAGCTGGTCTGGACGGGTATGAGCCGGTCAAAATCGGTTTGAGCCAGTCTATTTCAGTTTGAGTCCGGTTTGAGATGTTCTGGTCCGGTTTGAGATGGTGAAAACTGGTTTGAGCCGGTCTGGTCTGGTTTGATCCGGTTTGGGCCTCTCTGGTTCGGTTTGAGTAGGTCAAAACCGGTTTGAGCCGGTCTTTTCCAGTTTGAGTCCGGTTTGAATCGGTCAAAACCGGTTTGAACCGGTCTGGTCCAGTTTGAGCCGGTCTGGTCGGGTTTGAGCCGGTCTGGTGGGGTTTGAGCCGGTCTGTTTGGGTTTGGGCCGATCTGGTCTGGTTTGAGCCGGTTTGAGCCGGTTTGATTCGGTTTGATCCCGTTGAGCCGGTCTGGTCTGGTTTGAGCTGGACAAAACCGGTTTGAGCCGGTCTGGTCCGGTTTAATCCAGTTTAAGCCTCTCTGGTCCAGTTTGATCTGGTTGAGCCGGTCTGCTCCGGTTTGAGCCGGTCAAAACCGGTTGGAGCCGGTCTGGTCTGGTTTGGGTCTGGTTTGAGCTGGTCTGATCCGGTTTCAGTCCGATTAAGTGGGTCTGCTCCGGTTTGAGCTGGTCAAAACCGTTTTCAGCCGGTCTGGTATGGTTTGAGGGTGGTGTGAGCCGGTCTGGTCCGGTTTAGGTTGGTCTGGTCGGGTTACAGCCGTTAAAAACCATTTTCAGCCGGTCTGGTCACGTTTGAGTCCGGTTTGATCCGGTCAAAACCGGTTTGAGCCGGTCTCGTCCGGTTTGAGTCCGGTTTGAGCCGGTCAAAACCGGTTTCAGACGGTCTGGTCCGGTTTGAGTCCTGTTTGAGCCAGTCAAAACCTGTTTGAGCCAGTCTGGTTGGTATTGAAATTGGTTAAAACCGGTTTGAGCCGATCTAAGAGCCGGTCTGGTGCGGTTTGATCCGGTTTGAGCCAGTCAAAACTGGTTTGAGTCTGGTTAGAGCCGTTGAACACCGGTTTGAGTGGGTCTGGTCCGGTTTGAGTCTGGTTTGAACTGGTCAACACCGGTTTGAGCCGGTCTGGTCCGGTTTGAGTCTGGTTTGAGTTGGTCAAAGCTGGTTTGAGCCAGTCTGGTCCGGTTTAAGCCAGTGTGGTCGGGTTTCAGCCGGTCAGCACCGATTTGAGCCCGTCTGGAACGGTTTCATCCGGTTTAAGATGGTCGGGTCCGGTTTAATCCGGTTGAGCCGGTCTGGACTGGTATGAGCCAGTCAAAATCGGTTTGAGCCGGTCTGGTCCAGTTTGAGTCCGGTTTGAGATGGTCTGTTCCGGTTTGAGCCGGTGAAAACCGGTTTGAGCCGGTCTGGTCTGGTTTGATCCGGTTTGAATCGGTCAAAACCGGTTTGAACCGGTCTGGTCCAGCTTGAGCCGGTCTGGTCGGGTTTGAACCGGTGTGTTTGGGTTTGGGCCGATCTGGGCCGGTTTAAACCCGTTTGAGCCGGTCGGGTCCGGTTTGATCCCGTTGAGCCGGTCTGGTCTGGTTTGAGCTGGACAAAACCGGTTTGTGCTGGTCTGGTCCGGTTTCAACCTGTTGAAGCCTGTCTGGTCCGGTTTGATCCGGTTGAGCCAGTCTGGTCCGGTTTGAACCGGTCAAAACCGGTTGGAGCCGGTCTGGTCCAGTTTGGGTTTGGTTTGAGCCGGTCTATACTGGTTTGATGCGGTCTGGTACAGTTTGAGTCTGGTTTGAGCCGCTCTGGTCCTGGCTCGTTTTGAGCTGGTGAAAACCGTTTTGAGCCGGTCTCGTCCGGTTTGAGGCAGTCAAAACCGATTTGAGCCGGATTGGCCCGGTTTGAATACGGTTTGAGCCGTTCAACACTGGTTTGAACCGGTGTGGTCCGGTTTCAGAACTTTCTGAGCCTGTCAACACCGGTTTGAGCCGGTCTGGTCCAGTTTGAACTGGCTTAAGCTGGTCTGGTCCGGTTTGATCCGGTTGAGTGGGTCTGGTCCTGTTTGAGCTAGTCAAAACCGGTTTGAGCCGGTCTGGTCCGATTTGAGCAAGTCAAAACATGTTTGAGCTGGTCTAAGAGCCGGTCTGGTCCGTTTTGATCCTGTTTAAGCCGGTCTGCTTCGGTTTGAGCCAGTCAAATCCTGTTTAAGCTGGTCTGGTCCGGTTTGTGCTGGTTTGAGCCGGTCTAGTCCGGTTTGATCCGGGTAAGCCGGTCTGTTCTGGTTTGAGCCAGTCAAAACCGGTTTGAGCTTGTCTGGTCCGGTTTGAGTCCGATATCACCCGGTCAAAACCGGTTTGAGGCGGTCTGGGATGGTTTGAGTCCGGTTTGAGCCGGTCAAAACCGGTTTGAGCCGGTCTGGTCTGATTTGAGCCAGTCAAAACATGTTTGAGCTGCTCTTAGAGCCGGTCTGGTCATTTTTGATCCTGTTTGAGATGGTCTGCTCCAGTTTTAGGCAGCCAAAACCGGTTTGAGCCTGTATGGTCCGGTTTGAGTCCGATATGAGCCGGTCAAAACCGGTTTGAGGCGGTCTGGTACGGATTGAGTCCGGTTTGAGCCGGACAAAACCGATTGGACCCAGTCTGGTCCGGTTTTAGCCGGTTTGAGACGGTATGGTCCGGTTTGAGCCGGTTTTAGCTTGCCTGGTCCAGTTTGAGTCCAGTTTGAGCCGGTCAGAACCGGTTAGAGCCGGTCTGGTCTGGTTTGATCTGGTTTGAACCGGTCAGGTCCAGTTTGAGCCGGTCAGAACCGGTTTGAGCCGGTCGGGTCCAGTTTTGAGTCCGGTTGGAGCCGGTCAACAACAATTTGAGACGGTCTGGTCCTGTTGAGTCCAGTTTGAGCCGGTCATAAACGGTTTGAGCCGGTGTGGGTCCTGTTTGAGTCCGGTTTGAGCCGGTCTGGTCCGGTTTGAGCCAGTTTGATCCGGTCTGGTCCGGTTTGAGCCGGTCTGGTCCGGTTTGATCTGGTCAAACTGGTTGAGACGGTCTGGTCCGGTTTTAGCTGGTGTCTTTGTGTTTGAGCCGGTGAAAACGGTTTGACATGGTCTGGTCCGGTTTGAGTCCGTTTTGATCCAGTGAAACCCGGTTTGAGCCAGTCTGGTCCGGTTTAGGCATTTCTGTTCAGGTCTGAGCCGGTCAACACCGGTTTGAGCCGGTCTGGTCGGTTTGATCTGGTTTAAGCCTGTCTGGTCTGGTTTGTTCCGGTTGAGCCGGTCTAATCCGTTTTGAGCCATTCTGGTCCGGATTAGGCCAGTCTGGTAGGGTTTGAGCCAGTCATCACTGGTTTGAGCCGGTCTGGTCTGAAATGATCCGGTTCAAGCCGGTGTGGTCCAGTTTGATCCCACTGAGTTGGTGTGGTTTGTTTGAGCCGGTCAAAACCGGTTTGAGCCAGTCTGGTCCAGTTTGAGTACGGTTTGAGACGGTCAACACCGGTTTTAGATGGTCTGGTGCAGTTAGAGCCGGTCTGGTCCGTATTGAGCCAATCAAAACCGGTTTGAGACGGTCTAAGTGCCGGTCTGGTCCGGTTTGATCTGGTTAAAGCCGGTTTGGACCGGTTTGGGCCGGTCTGGTCTGGTTTGAGCCAGTCCAAACCGGTTTGAGCCGGTCTGGTCCGGTTTGATCCGGTTTGTGTCGTTCTAGTCGGGTTTGAGCCGGTTGAGCCGGTGTGGTCCGCTTTGAGCCAGTCAAAACCAGTTTGAGCCGGTCTGGTCCGGTATGATCCGGTTTGAGCCTGTCTGGTCCAGTTTGAGCCGGTCAAAACCGGTTTGAGATGGTCTGGTTTTGTTTGAGCCGTTCAAAACCGTTTTCAGCCGGTCTGTCCCGGTTTTAGTCCGGTTTGAGCCGGTCTGGTCCGGTTTGAGCTGGTTTGAGCTTTTCTGGTCCGAATTGAGTCCGGTTTGAGCCGGTCAAATCCGGTTTGAGCCGGTATGGTCCGTATTGAGCCGGTCAAAACCTGTTTGATACGGTTTAAGCCGGTCTGGTCCGGTTTAAGCCGATTAAGCCTGTCAGGTCTGGTTTGAGCCGGTCGAAACCGGTTTGATCCGGTCTAGTCCGGTTTGAGTCCGGTTTGAGCCGGTCTGGTCCGGTTTCAGTCCGGTTTGAGCCGGTGAAAACTGGTTTGAGCCGATCTGATCTGGTTTAATCCGGTTTGAACCGGTCTGGTCCGGTTTGTACTGGTTGAGCCGGTCTGGCCGGTTTGAGCTGGTGAAAACCGGTTGGAGCCGTTCTGGTCCGGTTTCATACGGTTTAAGCCAGTCAACACCGGTTTGAGCCGGTCTGGTCCAGTGTGATCCGGTTTGTGCCGTTCTGGTCGGGTTTGAGCCTGTAAAAACTGGTTGGAGCTGGTCTGGTCCGGTTTGACTCCTGTTTGAGCCGGTCAAAACCGGTTTGAGCCGTTCTGGTCTGGTTTGATCCGGTTTGTGTCGGTCTGGTCCTGTTTGAGCCAGTCAAAACCGATTTGAGACGATGTCGACTGGTTTGAGTCCCTTTGGAGCCAGTCAACACCAGTTTGAGACGATCTGGTCCGGTTTTAGTCCGGTTTGAGCTGCTCATAACTGGTTTGAGCCGGTCTGGTCCGGTTTGATCCGGTTTGTGCCGTTCTGGTCGGGTTTGAGCTGATCAAAACCGGTTTGAGCCGGTCTGGTCTGGTTTGAGTCCGATTTGAACCAGTCTGGTACGGTTTGAGTCCGGTTTGAGATTGTCTGGTCCAGTTTAAGCCGGTGAAAACCAGTTTGAGCCGGTCTGGTCTGGTTTAAGCCAGTCTGGTCATGTTTGAGCCGGTAAACACCGATTTGAGCCCGTCTAGTCTGGTTTGATCCGGTTTAAGCCTGTCGGGTCAGTTTTGATTCGGTTGAGCCAGTCTGGACTGGTATGAGCCGGTCAAAATCGGTTTGAGCCGGTCTGGTCCAGTTTGAGTCCGGTTTGAGACGGTCTGGTCCGGTTTAAGCCGATGAAAACCGGTTTGAGCCGGTCTGGTCTGGTTTGATCTGGTTTGAGCATCTCTGGTCCGGTTTGAGTAGGTCAAAACCGGTTTGAGCCGGTCTTTTCCAGTTTGAGTCTGGTTTGAATCTGTCAAAACCGGTTTGAACCGGTCTGGTCCAGTTTGAGCCGGTCTAGTCCGGTTTGAGATGGTCTGGTCAGGTTTGAGCCAGTCTGTTCAGGTTTGAGCTGATCTGGTCTGGTTTGAGCTGGTTTGAGCCGGTCGGGACCGGTTTGATCCCATTGAGGCGGTCTGGTCTGGTTTGAGCCGGAAAAAACCGGTTTGAGCTGGTTCGTCCGGTTTGACCGGGTTTGAGACGGTCTGCTCTGGTTGGAGCCGGTCAAAAGCGTTTTCAGCCAGTGTGGTCCGGTTTGAGACCGGTTTGAGCCGGTCTGGTCTAGTTTGAGACGGTTTGAGACCGTCTGGTCTGGTTTGATCCGACTTGAGTTGGTCTGGCCCGGTTTGAGCTGGTGGTGCTGGGTTTGAGCCAGTCAAAACCGGTTTGAGCAGGTCTGGTCTGGTTTGAACCAGTGAAATCCTGTTTGAGCCGGTCTGTTCCGGTTTGAGCCAGATTGAGCCGGTCTGGTCCAGTTGGAGCCAGTCCAAACCGGTTTGAGCTGGTATGGTGCAGTTTGAGCCCGGGTTGGGCCGGTATGCTCCTGGTCCGGTTTGAACCGATCAAAACCAGTTTGAGCCGGTCTAGTCCGGTTTGATTCCGGTTTGTGCCGGTCAAAACCAGTTTGAGTCGGTCTGGTCCGGTTTGTGCTGGTCAAATCCGGTTTGAGCTGGTCTAAGAACCGGTCTGGTTGGGTTTGATAAGGTTTGAGCCGGTCAAGCCCGGTTTGAGCTGGTCTGGTCTGGTTTGAGCCGGTCAAAACCGTTTTCAGCGGGTCTGGTCCGGTTTGAGTCCGGTTTGAGCCAGTCAAACCCGGTTTGAGCTGTTCTGGTCTGGTTTGAGCTGGTATGAGCCGGTCTGGTCCGGTTTGACCCTGTCTGGTCCTGTTTGAGCCGGTGTGGTCGTATTTGAGCCGGTGAAAACCGTTTTGAGCCAGTGTTCTGGTTTGAGTCCAGTTTGAGCTGGTGAAACCCGATTTGAGCCAGTCTGGTCTGGTTTAAGCCTTTCTGTTCGGGTCTGAGCCGGTCAACACTGGTTTGAGCCTGTCTGGTCCGGTTTGATCCGGTTTAAGCCTGTCTGATCCGGTTTGATCCGGTTGAGCCGGTTGGTCCGGTTTGAGCTGTTCAACACCAGTTTGAGCGTCTAGTCCGGTTTGAGTCCGGTGTGAGCCGGTCAACACCGGTTTGAGCCAGTTTGGTCCTGTTTGATCCGTTTTAAGCCGGTCTGGTCCAGTTTGATCCGATTTAGCCGGTCTGGTTCAGTTTGAGCCGGTCAAAACCGGTTTGAGCCGGTCTGGTCCGATTTGAGCAGGTTAAAACATGTTTGAGCTGGTCTAAGAGCCGGTCTGGTCCGTTTTGATCCTGTTTGAGCTGGTCTGCTCCGGTTTGAGTCAGTCAAAACAGGTTTGAGCCGGTGTGTTCCGATTTGAGCCGGTCTGGTCCGGTTTGAGTCCGGTTTGTCGGTCAAAACCGGTTTGAGTCAGTCTGTTCCGGTTAGAGTTGGTCAAAACTGGTTAGAGCCGGTCTGGTTCGGTTTGATCTGGTTTGAGCCGGTCTGGTCCAGTTTGAGCCGGTCAGAACCGTTTTGAGCCGGTCTGGTCCGGTTTGAGTCCGGTTGGAGACGGTCAACACCAGTTTCAGACGGTCTGGTCATGTTTGAGTCCAGTTTGAGCTGGTCATAAACGGTTTGAGCTGGTGTGGTCCTGTTTGCGTCCGGTTTGAGCCGGTCTGGTCCGGTTTGTGCCGGTTTTATCTTGCCTGGTCCGGTTTGAGTCCGGTTTGTGCTGGTCAAAACCGGTTGGAGACGTTATGGTCCGTATTGAGATGGTCAAAACCGGTGTGATCCGGTTTAAGCCGGTCTGGTCCGGTTTGACACGGTGAAAAGCGGTATGAGCCGGTCTGGTCCGGTTTGAACCGGTTGAGCTGGTCTGTTCTGGTTTGAGCCGGTCAAAATCGGTTTTAGCTAGTCTGGTCCGGTTTGAGTCCGGTTTGAGCCGGTCAACACAGGTTTGAGAGGGTCTGGTCCGGTTTGAGTCCGGTTTGAACCGGTCAACACCGGTTTGAGCCGTTCTGGTCTGGTTTGAGTCCGGTGTGAGCCGGTCAAAACCGGTTTGAGCCAGTCTAAGAGCCAGTCTCGTCCAGTTTGATCCGGTTTGAGCGGGTCTGGTCCGGATTGAACTGGTGAAAATCGGTTGGAGCCGCTCTGGTCCGGTTTGTGTCCGGTTTGAGCCGGTCTACACCGGTTTGAGCCGGTCTGGACAGGTTTGAGCCAGTCAAAACCGGTTTCAGCCGGTCTGGTCCGGTTTGAGTCCGATATGAGTCAGTCAAAACCGGTTTGAGGCGGTCTGGTCCGGTTTGAGCCGGTTTGAGCCGGTATGATCCGGATTGAGCCAGTTTTAGCTTGCCTGGTCCAGTTTGAGTCCGGTTTGAGCCGGTCAAAACCAGTTTGAGACGTTATGGTCCGTATTGATCAGGTCAAAACCGGTTTGATCTGGTTTAAGCCGGTCTGGTCCGGTTTGAGATGGTGAATACCGCTTTGAGCCGGTCTGGTCCGGTTTAATCCGGTTTGAGCCCGTCTGGTCCGGTTTGAACCAGTTGAGCCGGTCTGTTCTGGTTTGAGCCAGTCAAAACCGGTTTTAGCTAGTCTGGTGCGGTTTGAGTCCGGTTTGAGCCGTTGAACTCCGGTTTGAGAGGGTCTGGTCCGGTTTGAGTCTGGTTGGAACCGGTCAACACCGGTTTGAGCCAGTCTGGTCCGGTTTGAATCCAGTTTGGGCCGGTGAAAGCTGGTTTGATCCAGTCTGGTCTGGTTTAAGCCAGTCTTGTCGGGTTTGAGCCGGTCAACGCCAATTTGAGCCGGTCTGGTCCAGTTTCAGTCCGGTTTGAGACAATCTGGGCCGGTTTGAGACGGTGAAAACCGGTTTGAGCCGGTCTGGTCTGGTTTGATCTAGTTTGAGACGGTCTGTTCCGGTTGGAGCCGGTCAAAGCAGTTTTCAGCCAGTCTGGTCTGGTTTGAGACCGTGTTGAGCCGGTCTGGTCCAGTTTGAGACGGTTTGAGAGGATCTGGTCCGGCTTGATCTGATTTGAGACGGTCTGGCCCGGGTTGAGCCGGTGGGGTCGGGTTTGAGCCGGTGAAAGCTGGTTTGAGCTGGTCTGGTCCTTTTGAGCCAGTCAAATCCTGTTCGAGCCGGTCTGGTCTGGTTTGAGCCGGATTGAGCCGGTCTGGTCCTGTTGGAGCTGGTCCAAACCAGATTGAGCCGGTATGGTGCAGTTTGAGTCCAGTTTGAGCCGGTATGCTCCTGGTCCAGTTTGAGCCGATCAAAACCGGTTTGAGCCGGTGTAGTCCGGTTTGAGTTCAGTTTCAGCTGGTCTGGTCCGGTTTGAGTCTGGTTTGAGCGGGTCAAAACCGGTTGGAGGCAGTCTGGTTCGATTTGAGCCTGTCAAAACCTGTTTGAGCTGGTCTAAGAGACGGTCTGGTCGGGTTTGATCAGGTTTGAGCCGATCAAGCCCTGTTTGAGCTTGTCTGGTCCGGTTTGAGCCAGTCAAAACAGTTTTCATCCAGTCTGGTCCGGTTTGAGTCCGTTTTGAGCTGGTTAAGCCCGGCTTCAGCTGTCCTGGTCCGGTTTGAGCCGGTTTGATCCGGTCTGGTCCGGTTTGATACGGTCTAACTGGTTTGAGCCGGTCTGGTCCGGTTTGACCCAGTGCCGTCCTGTTTGAGCCGGTCAAACCGGTTTGAGATGGACTGGTCCGGTTTGATCCCCTGAGTGTGCACTCCCCTGAGTGAGCGCTCACCTGAGTGAGCACTCCGCTTTGTGAGCGCCTCCCAGAGTGTGCACTCCCCTGAGTGTGCACTCATCTGAGTGACGACTCCCCTGAGTGGGTACTCCCCTGAATGAGCACTCCCCTGAGTGTGCACTCCTCTGAGTTCGCACTCTCCTGAGTGAGGACTCTCCTGAGGGGGCACCCCCTGAGTGTGTGCTACCCTGAGATTTCAATCCCCTGAGTTTGCACTCTTTTGAGTGAGGACTCCCCTGAATGTGCACTCCCCTGAGTGTATGCTCACCTGAGCGTGCACTCCGCTGAGGGTGCGCTCCCCTGAGTGAGCACTCCGCTGTGTGTGCACTCCCATGAGTGTGCGCTCCCCTGAGTGTGCTCTCCCCAGTGTGTGCGCTGTCCTGAGTGAGCGCTCCCCTGAGTGCGAACTCCCCTGAGTTTGCACTTGCCTGGGTGAGGACACCCCTGAGTGTGCCCAACCCTGAGTGTGAACTCTCCTGAGTGTGGACTCCCCTGAGTGTGCACTCCACTGATTGAGCACTCCCCTGAGTTTACACTCCCCTGAGTTTGTGCTCCCTTGAGATTGCGCTACCCTGAGTGTGAACTCCCCTGAGTGAGCACTCCCCTGAGTGTGCACTAACCTGAGTGTGCATTCGCTTGGGTGAGGACACCCCTGAGTGTGCATTCCCCTGAGTGTGAACTCGCCTGTGTGAGGACTCCCCAGAGTGAGTGCTATCCTGAGGGCGTACTCGTCTGAGTGATGACTCCTCTGAGTGTGCACTCCCCTGAAAGAGCACTCCACTGAGCGTGCACTCCTCTGAGTTCACACTCTCCTGAGCGAGGACTCCCTTGAGTGTGCACTACCCTGAATGTGTACTCCCTTGAGTGTTTGCTCCCCAGGGAGTGCACTTCCCTGATTTCACACTCTCCTGAGGACTCCCCTGAGTGTGCACTCCCCTGAGTGTGGGCTCACCTGATTGTGCACTCCCCTGAGTGAGCGCTCCCCTCGGTGAGGACACCCCTGTGTGTGCACTCCCCTGAGTGTGCACTCCTCTTAGTTCACACTCTCCTGAGTGAGGACTCCCCTGAGTGTGCACCCCCCAGTGTGTGCACTCCCCTGAGTGGGCGCTCCGCTGAGTATGCACTCCCCTGAGTGAGCGCTCCGCTAAGTGTGCACTCCCCTGAGTGTGCGCTCACCTGAGTAAGGACTACTCTGAGTGGGCACTCCCCTGAGTGTGAACTCGCCTGAGTGTGGACTCACCAGAGTGAGCGCTATCCTGAGGGGGTACTCGTCTGAGTGAGGACTCCCCTGAGTGTGTACTCCCCTGAATGAGCACTCCCCTGAGTGTGCACTCCTCTGAGTTCGCACTCTCCTGAGTGAGGACTCCCCTGAGGGGGCACACCCCTGAGTGTGTGCTACCCTGTGATTTCAATCCCCTGAGTTTGCACTCTTTTGAGTGAGGACTCCCCTGAGTGTGCACTCCCCTGAGTGTATGCTCACCTGAGCGTGCACTCCGCTAAGGGTGCGCTCCCCTGAGTGAGCAATCCCCTGTGTGTGCACTCCCATGAATGTGCGCTCCCCTGAGTGTGCTCTCCCCAGTGTGTGTGCTGCCCTGAGTGAGCGCTCCCCTGAGTGCGAACTCACCTGAGTGTGCACTCGCCTGGGTGAGGACACCCCTGAGTGTGCCCAACCCTGAGTGTGAACTCTCCTGAGTGTGGACTCCCCTGAGTGTGCACTCCACTGATTGAGCACTCCCCTGAGTTTACACTCCCCTGAGTTTGCGCTCCCTTGAGATTGCGCTACCCTGAGTGTGAACTCCCCTGAGTTAGCGCTCCCCTGAGTGTGCACTAACCTGAGTGTGCACTCGCCTGGGTGAGGACACCCCTGAGTGTGCATTCCCCTGAGTGTGAACTCACCTGTGTGAGGACTCCCCAGAGTGAGTGCTCTCCTGAGGGCATACTCGTCTGAGTGATGACTCCCCTGAGTGTGCACTCCCCTGAAAGAGCATTCCGCTGAGTGTGCACTCCTCTGAGTTCGCACTCTCCTGAGTGAGGACTCCCTTGAGTGTGCACTCCCCTGAGTGTGTACTCCCTTGAGTGTTTGCACCCTAGGGAGTGCACTTCCCTGAGTTCGCACTCTCCTGAGTGAGGACTCCCCTGAGTGTGCACTCCCCTGAGTGTGGGCTCACCTGATTGTGCACTCCCCTGAGTGAGCGCTCCCCTCAGTGAGGACAGCCCTGTGTGTGCACTCCCCTGAGTGAGCACTCCCCTGAGTGTGCACTCCTCTTAGTTCGCACTCTCCTGAGTGAGGACTCCCCTGAGTGTGCAACCCCAAGTGTGTGCACTCCCTTGAGTGTGTGCTCTGCTAAGTGTGCACTCCCCTGAGTGTGCGCTCACCTGAGTAAGGATTACTCTGAGTGGGCACTCCCTTGAGTGTGAACTCGCCTGAGTGAGGACTCACCAGAATGAGCGCTCTCCTGAGGGGGTACTCGTCTGAGTGATGACTCCCCTGAGTGTGCACTCCCCTGAATGAGCACTCCCCTGAGTGAGAGCTCCCCTGAGTGCGCACTCCCCTGAGTGTGCGCTCACCTGAGTAAGGACTACTCTGAGTGGGCACTCCCCTGAATGTGCACTCGCCTGAGTGAGGACTCCCCTGAGTGTGCTCTCACCTGAATGAGCACTCCCCTGAGTGTGCGCTCACCTGAGTGTGCACTTCCCTGTGTGTGCACTCCCCTGAGGGAGCACTCCCCTGAGTGTGCACTCTCCTGAGGGAGGTCTCCCCTGAGTGTGCATTCCCCTGTGTGAGCACTCCCCTGAATGTGTACTCCTCTTAGTTCGCACTCTCATGAGTGAGGACTCCACTGAGTGTGCACTCCCCTGAGTGTGCACTCCTTTGAGTGTGCACTCCCCTGAGTAAGCGCTCCCCTGAGTGTGCTCTCACCTGAGAGTGCACTCGCCTGAGTGAGGACTACTGTGAGTGTGCACTCCCCTGAGTGTGGACTCGCCTGAGTGAGAACTCCCCTGAGTGGGCTTTTCCCTGTGTGAGCTCTCACCTCAGTGGCCACTCCCCTGTGTGAGCACTCCCCTGAGTGTGCACTCCCCTGTGTGTGCACTCCCTTGATTGAGGACTCCCCCGAGTGCGCTCTCCCCTGAATGAGCACTCCCCTTCGTGTACACTCCCCTGAGTGAGCCAGTGAAACCCGGTTTGAGTCAGTCTGGTCCGGTTTAACCCGTCTGGTCGGGTCTGAGCCAGTCAACGCTGGTTTGAGGCGGTCTCTTCCGGTTTGATCCGGTTTAAGCCGGTCTGGTCCAGTGTGATCTGGTTGAGCCAGTCTGGTCCGGTTTGAGCCGGTCAAAACCGGTTTTAGCCGGTCTGGTCCGGTTTGATCTGGATTGAGCCGGTCTGGTCCGGTTTGATCAGGTTTGAGCCGGTCAATATCGGTTTGAGTCCGGTTTGAGCCGGACCAAACCGGATTTAGTGGGTCTAGCTGGTCTGGTCCGGATTGATCCATTTTCAGCCGGTCTCATCTGGTTTGATCCCGTTTTATTCCGTGTGGTGTAGTTTGAGCCGGTTTGAGTCAGTCTGGTCAGGTTTGATCCAGTTTGAGTGGGTCTTCTCCAGTTTGAGCCGGTCTGGTGCGGTTTGAGTCCGGTTTGAGCCGGTCAACACCGGTTTGAGAGACTCTGGTCTGGTTTGAGTCCAGCTCGAACCGGTGAACACCGGTTTGAGCTGGTCTAGTCCGGTTTGAGTCAGGTTTGAGCCGGTCAAAGCCAGTTTGAGCCGGTCTATGAGCCGGTCTGGTCCGGTTTGATCCGGTTTGAGCGGGTATCGTCCGGTTTGAGCCGGTCTGGTCTGGTTTGAGTCCGGTTTGAGACGGTCAAATCCATTTTGAGCCAGTCTGGTCCGGGTTCAGCCAGTCTGGTCGGGTTTGAGCCGGTCATCACTGGTTTGAGCCGGTGGTCCGGTTTGATCCGGTTCAAGCCGGTGTGGTCCGGTTTGATCCCGTTGAGTAGGTCTGGTCTGGTTTGAGCCAGTCAAAACCGTTTTGAGCCAGTCTGGTCCAGTTTGAGATCGGTTTGAGATGGTCAACACCGGTTTTAGCCGGTCTGGTCTGGTTAGAGCCGGTCTGGTCCGTATAGAGCCGATCAAAACCGGTTTGAGATGGTCTAAGAGCCGGTCTGGTCCAGTTTGATCCGGTTCAAGCCGGTCTGGACCGGTTTGAGCCTGTCTGTTCCGGTTTGAGCCGGTCCAAACTGGTATGCGCCGGTCTGGTCCGATTTGATCCAGTTTGTGCCATTCTGGTCGGGTTTGAGCCGGTCCAAACTGGTTTGAGCCGGTTTGGTCTGGTTTGAGTCCAATTTGAGCCGTTCAAAACCGGTTTGAGGCTGTCTGGTACGGTTTGAGTCTCGTTTGAGCCGGACAAAACCGGTTTGACCTGGTCTGGTCCGGTTTTAGCTGGTTTGAGCCGGTCTGGTCCTGTTTGAGCCGGTGTTAGCTTGCCTGGTTCGGTTTGAGTCCGGTTTGAGCCGGTCAAAACCGGTTTGAGACGTTATGGTCCGTATTGAGCCGTTCAAAACCAATTTGATCCTTTTTAAGCTGGTCTGGTCCGGTGTGAGACGGTGAAAATCGGTTTGAGCTGGTCTGGTCCGGTTTGAACCGTTTGAGCCAGTCTGTTTTGGTTTGAGCCGGTCAAATCGGTTTTAGCTAGTCTGGTCTGGTTTGAGTCCGGTTTGAGCCGTTCAACAGTGGTTTGAGAGGGTCTGGTCCGCTTTGAGTCTGGTTGGAACCGGTCAACACCGGTTTGAGCCGGTCTGGTCTGGTTTGAGTCCGATTTGTGCCGGTCAAAGCCGGTTTGAGCCCGTCTGGTCTGGTTTAAGCCAGTCTGGTCGGGTTTTAGCTGGTTAACACCGATTTGACCCCGTCTGGTCCGGTTTGTTCCGGTTTAAGACAGTTGGGTCCGTTTTGATCTGTTTGAGCAGGTCTGGACTGGTATGAGCCGGTCAAAATCGGTTTGATCCTGTCTGGTCCAGTTTGAGTCCAGTTTGAGACGGTCTCAACCAGTTTGAGACGGTGAAAACCGGTTTGAGCCAGTCTTTTCTGGTTTGATCTGGTTTGAGCATCCCTGGTCTGGTTTGAATAGGTCAAAAGCGGTTTGAGCTGGTCGTTTGCGGTTTGAGTCCAGTTTGAATCGGTCAAAACCGGTTTGAACCGGTCTGGTCCAGTTTGAGCCGGTCTGGTCGGGTTTGAGACGGTCTGGTCGGGTTTGAGCCGGTCTGTTCGGGTTTGAGCCGATCTGGTCCTTTTGGGCCGGTTTGAGCCGGTCGGGTTCGGTTTGATCCCGTTGAGCCAGTCTGGTGTGGTATGAGCCGGACAAAACTCGTTTGAGCCGGTTGGTCCGGTTTGAGTCTGGTTTGAGCCGGTCAAAACCAGTTTGAGGCGGTCTGGTTCGATTTGAGCCTGTCAAATCCTGTTTGAGCTGGTCTAAGAGCCGGTCTGGTCAGGTTTGATCAGGTTTGAACCGGTCAAGCCTGGTTTGAGCTGGTCTGGTGCGGTTTGTGCCGGTCAAAACTGTTTTCAGCGGGTCTGGTCCAGTTTGAGTCCGCTTTGAGCCGGTCAAGACCGGTTTGAGCTGTTCTGGTCCGGTTTTAGCCTGTTTGATCCGGTCTGGTCCGGTTTGAGCCAGTCTGGTCCGGATTGATCCGGTCAAACTGGTATTAGACGGTCTGGTCCGGTTTGAGCCGATGTGGTCGTGTTTGAGCCGGTCAAACCAGTTTGAGATGGTCTGGTCCAGTTTGAGTCTGTTTTGATCCAGTCAAACCTGGTTTGAGCCAGTCTGGTCCGGTTTAAGCATTTGTGTTCAGGTCTGAGCCGGTCAACACCAGTTTGAGCCGGTCTGGTCCGGTTTGATCCGGTTAAGGTCTGTCTGGTCCAGTTTGATCCGGTTGAGCCAGTCTGGTCCAGTTTGAGCCGGTCAAAACCGGTTGGAGCCAGTCTGGTACGGTTTGGGTCCGGTTTGAGCCGGTCTACACCGGTTTGATCCGGTCTGGTCCGGTTTAGTCTGGTTTGAGCCAGTCTGGTCCTGGTTAGTTTTGAGCCGGTGAAAACCGGTTTGAGCCGGTCTCGTCCGGTTTGACCCAGTGGAAACCGGTTTGAGCTGGACTGGTCAGGTTTGAATTCAGTTTGAGCCGTATAACACCGGTTAGAGCCGGTCTGGGCCGGTTTGAGTCCGGTCTGAGCCGGTCAACACCGGTTTGAGCCGGTCTGGTCCAGTTTGATCTGGTTTAAGACGGTCTGGTCCAGTTTGATCCGGTTGAGCCGGTCTGGTCCAGTTTGAGTTGGTGAAAACCGGTTTGAGCCTGTCTGGTCCGATTTGAGCCGGTCAAAACATGTTTGAGCTGTTCTAACAGCCGATCTGGTCCGTTTTGATCCTGTTTGAGCTGGTCTGCTTCGGTTTGAGCCAGTCAAATCCTGTTTAAGCCGGTCTGGTCTGGTTTGTGCCGGTTTGAGCCTGTCTGGTCTGGTTTGAGCTGGACAAAACCGGTTTTAGCCGTTTGGTTCGGTTTGATCCGGTTTGAGACGATCTGCTCCAGTTGGAGCCGGTCAAAACCGTTTTCAGCCGTTCTGGTCTGGTTTGCAACTGGGTTGAGCCAGTCTGATCCAGTTTGAGATGGTTTGAGACGGTCTGGTGCGGTTTGATCCGATTTGAGCCGGTCTGGCCCGGTTTGAGCCGGTGGGGTTGGGTTTGAGCCGGTGAAAACCAGTTTGAGCTGGTCTGGTCCGATTTGAGCCAGTCAAATCCTGTTCGAGCCGGTCTTGTCCGGTTTGAGATGGATTGTTCGGTCTGGTCCAGTTGGAGCCGGTCCAAACCGGTTTGAGCCGGTATGGTGCAGTTTGATCCTGGTTTGAGCCGGTATGCTCCTGGTCCAGTCTGAGCCATTCAAAACCGGTTTGAGCTGGTCTAGTCCGGTTTGAGTCCGGTTTCAGCCGGTCTGGTCCGGTTTGAGTCCGGTTTGACGCGGTCAAAATCGGCTTGAGGCGGTCTGGTCCGGATTGTGCCGGTCAAAACCAGTTTGAGTCCGGTTTGAGCCGGTCCAAACCGGTTTGAGGAGGTCTGGTTCGATTTGAGCCTGTCAAAACCTGTTTGAGCTGGTCTAAGAGACGTTCTGGTTGGGTTTGATCAGGTTTGAGCCGGTCAAGCCTGGCTTGAGCTGGTCTGATCCTGTTTGAGCTGGTCAAAACCGTTTTCAGTGGGTTTGCTCCGGTTTGTGTCCGGTTAGAGCCGGTCAAGCCAGGTTTGAGCTGTTCTGGTCCGGTTTGAGCCGTTTTGAGCCGGTCTGGTCTGGTTTGAGCCGGTCTGGTGCTGTTTGATCCGGTCAAACCCGGTTTGAGCCGGTCTGGTCCAGTTTGAGCCGGTGTGGTCATATTTGAGCCGGTCAAAACCGTTTTGATCCGGTGTTCCGGTTTGAGTCCAGTTTGAGCTGGTCAAACCCGGTTTGAGCCAGTCTGGTCTGGTTTAAGCCTTTCTGTTCGGGTCTGAGCCGGTCAACACCGGTTTGAGCTGGTCTGGTCCGGTTTGATCCGGTTTAAGCCTGTCTGGTCCGGTTTGATCCGGTTGAGCTGGTCTGGTCCGGTTTGAGCTGGTCAAAACCGGTTTGAGCCAGTCTAGTCTGGTTTGAGTCCAGTGTGAGCCGGTCAACACCGGTTTGAGCCTGTTTGGCCCAGTTTGATCTGGTTTAAGCTGGTCTGGTCCGGTTTGAACTGGTTGAGCTGGTCTGGTTTGGTTTGAGCTGGTCAAAACCGGTTGGAGTCGGTCTGGTCCGGTTTGGGTCCGGTTTGAGCCGGTCTACCCCCGTTTGAGCCGGTCTGGTCCGGTTTGAGTCTGGTTTGAGCCGGTCTGGTCCTGGTTCATTTTTAGCTGGTGAAAACCGGTTTGAGCTGGTCTCATCTGGTTTGAGCCAGTCAAAACCGATTTGAGCCGGACTGGTCTGGTTTGAATCCGGTTTGAGCCATTCAACACCGGTTTGAGCCAGTCTGGTCCGGTTTGAGTCCGGTCTGAGCCGATCAACACCGGCTTCAGCCGATCTGTTCCGGTTTGATCCGGTTTAAGCCGGTCTGGTCCGGTTTGATCCAGTTGAGGCGGTCTGGTCCGGTTTGAGCCGGTCAACACTGGTTTGAGCTGGTCTGGTCCGATTTGAGCTGGTCAAAACATGTTTGAGCTGGTCTAAGAGCCGGTCTGCTCCGTTTTGATCCGGTTTGAGCCGGTCTGCTCCGGTTTGAGCCAGCCAAAACCGGTTTAAGCCGGTCTCGCCCTGTTTGATCCGGTTGAGCCGGTCTCGTCCGGTTTGAGCTGGTTTGAGATTTTCTGGTCTGGTTTGAGTCCGGTTTGCGACGGTCAAATCCGGTTTGAAACGGTATGGTCCGTATTGAGCCGGTCAAAACCAGTTTGATCCAGTTTATGCCGGTCTAGTACGGTTTGAGCCGATTGAGCCTGTCTGGTCTGGTTTGAGCCATTTGAAACCGGTTTGAGCCGGTCTAGTCCGGTTTGAGTCCAGTTTGAGCCGGTCTGGTCCGGTTTCAGTCCGGTTTGAGCCAGTGAAAACCGATTTGAGCCGGTCTGATCTGGTTTAATCCGGAATGAGCCGGTCTGGTCCGGTTTGTACTGGTTGAGCCGGTTTGGCCCGGTTTGAGCTGGTCAAAACCGGTTGGAGCCGGTCTGGTCCAGTTTCGGTCCGGTTTGAGCCGGTCTACACCCATTTGAGCCGGTCTGGAATGGTTTGAGTCTGGTTTGAGCCGGTCTGGTTCTGGTTCGTTTTGAGCTGGTGAAAACCGGTTTGAGCTGGTCTCGTCTGATTTGAGCCAGTGGAAACCGATTTGAGCCAGACTGTTGCGGTTTGAATCCGGTTTGAGACATTCAACACTGGTTTGAGACAGTCTGGTCCGGTTTGAGTCCTGTCTGAGCCGGTCAACACCGGCTTCCGCCGGTCTGGTCCGGTTTGATCCGGTTAAACCTGTCTGGTCCGGTTTGATCCGGTTGAGCCGGTGTGGTCTGGTTTGAGCTGGTCAAAACCCATTGGAGGTGGTCTGGTCCGGTTTGGGACCCGTTTGACCTGGTCTACACCAGTTTGAGCCGGACTGGTCCCGTTTGAGTCTGGTTTGAGCCAGTCTGGTCCTGGTTCGTTTTCAGCCAGTGAAAACCGGTTTGAGCCGGTCTCGTCCGGTTTGAGCCTGTCTAAAGGCGTTTGAGCACGATTGGTCCAGTTTGAATCCAGTTTGAACCATTCAACACCGGTTTGAGCCGGTCTGGTGCGGTTTGATAAGGTTTAAGCTGGTCTGGTCCCGTTTCAGCAGGTCAAAACCGGTTGGAGCCCGTCTGGTCCGGTTTGACCTGGTCAAAACCGGTTTGAGCCGGTCTGGTCCGATTTGAGCTGGTCAAAACATGTTTGAGCTGGTCTAAGGGCTGGTCTGGTTCGTTTTGATCCTCTTTGAGCCGGTCTGCTCCTGTTTGAGGCAGTCAAAACTGGTTTGAGCCGGTCTGGTCCGATTTGAGCCAGTCTGGTCCAGTTTGAGTCCGGTTTGAGCCGGACAAACCCGGTTTGAGCCAACCTGGTCTGCTTCGAGCCGGTTGAGCTGGTCTGGTCCGGTTTGAGACTCTTTTAACTTGCCTGGTCCGGTTTGAGTCCAGTTTGATATGGTCAAGACCGGTTTGTGCCGGTCTGGTACGACTTTAGCCAGTCAAATCCGGTTTGAGCCGTTCTGGTCGGGTTTGAGCAGGTCAAAACCGGTTTCTGCCTGTCTGGTCCGGTTTGTGTCCGGTTTGAGCCAGTCAACATCGGTTTGATCCGGTCTGGTCCGGTTTGAGTCCGGATTGAGACGGTCTGGTCCTGGTCCAGTTTGAGCTGGTCAAAACCGGTTTGAGCCGATCGGGTCCGGTTTGAGTCCTGTTTGAGCTGGTCAAAACAGGTTTGAGCCGGTCTGGTCTGGTTTGATCCGGTTTGAGCGGTTCTGGACCGGTTTGATCCAGTTTGATCCGGTCTGGTCCGCTTTAATCTGGTTGAGCCTGTATGATCTGGTATGAGCCAGTCCAAACCGGTTTGAGCCGGTCTGGTCCGGTTTGAGTCCGGTTTGAGACGGTTTGGTACTCCTCCGGTTTGAGCTGGAGTTAGGGTTAGGGTTCGGGTTAGGGTTAGGGTTAGGTTTAGGGTTAGTGTTCAAAGGGATCCGAAATATCAGTTTTCGTTTTCACCATAGAAATCTATGGGCTTCCAAATATCCCTTAGAAAATTACACAAGAAGAGTCTAGCGAACGGCTTCTGGAGGGGAATGCTGTAACTCTGTGAGATGAATTCACAGAAAACAAAGCAGTTTCTCAGAAAGCTTCTTTCATGTTTTTATCTGAGGATATTTCCCTTTTCACCATAGCACTCCATGGGCTTCCAAATATCACTTTGCAAATTCCACAAGAGCACTCAGAGCGAAAGGCTTCTTGAGGCAAAGCTGTAACTCTGTGAGATGAATTCACAGATCACAAAGAAGTTTCTCAGAAAGCTTCTTTCTCATTTTGATTGGAGGATATTTCCTTTGGCCTGATAATCTTCAAAGGGATCCGAAATATTAATTCTCAGATTCCACAACAATAAGGGTAGCAAACAGCTCCACGAAATACAGGTGTAACTCAGTGAGTGGAAGTCACACATCACGAAACAGTTTCTCACAAAGTTTCTTTCCAGTTTTTATTTGAGGATAACTTCTTTTTCACCATAAGCCTCTATGGGCTTCCAAATATCCCTTTGCAAATTCCACAAGAACAGTCTTAGCGAACGGCTTCTGGAGGGGAAAGCTCTAAGTCTGGGAGGTGAATTCACAGAACACAAAGCAGTTTTCTCAGAAAGCTTCTTTCCAGTTTTTATCTGAGGATATTTCCCTTTTCACCATAGCCCTCCATGGGCTTGAAAATATCACTTTGAAATTCCACAAGAACAGTCTTAGAGAAAGGCTTCTTGAGGGGAAAGCAGTAACTATGTGAAATGAATTCACAGATCACAAAGAAGTTTCTCAGAAAGCTTCTTTCTCATTTTGATCGGAGGATATATCCTTTGGCCCTATAGTCTTCAAAGGGATCCGAAATATCAGTTCTCAGATTCCACAGAAATAAGGCTAGCCAACAGCTCCACGAAATAAAACTGTAACTCAGTGAGTGGAATTCTCACATCACAAAGCAGTTTCTCAGAAAGCTTCTTTCCAGTTGCCATCTGAGGATATTTTCTTTTTCAACATAGGCCTCTATGGGCTTCCAAATATCCCTTTGCAAATTCCACAAGAACAGTGCTAGTGAACGGCTTCTGGAGGAGACAGCTGTAACTCTCGGCGATGAATTCACAGAATTCAAAGCAGTTTCTCAGAAAGCTTCTTTCCTGCTTTTATCTGAGGACGTTTCCCTTTTCACAATAGCCCTTCATGGGCTTCCAAATATCACTTTGAAAATTCCACAAGAAGAGTCTTAGCGAAAGGCTTCTTGAGGGGAAAGCTGTAACTCGGTGAGATGAATTCACAGATCACAAAGAAGTTTCTGAGAAAGCTTTTTCTCCTTTTGATCAGAGGATATTTTCTTTGGCCCTATGGTCTTCAAAGGGATCTGAATTATCAGTTCTCAGATTCCACAGAAATAAGGCTAGCAAACAGCTCCATGAAATACAACTGTAACTCAGTGAGTGGAAGTCACACATCACAAAGCAGTTTCTCAGAAAGCTTCTTTCCAGTTTTCATCTGAGGATATTTTCTTTTTCACCATAGGCCTCTATGGGCTTCCAAATATCCTTTTGCAGATTCCACAAGAACAGTCTTACCGAACGGCTTCTGGAGGGGAATGCTGTAACTCTGTGACATGAATTCACACAACACAAAACAAACTCTCAGAAAGCTTCTTTCCAGTTTTTATCTGAAGATATTTCCCTTTTCACCATAGCCCTCCATGGACATCCAAATATCACTTTGCAAATTCCACAAGAACAGTCTTAGAGTAAGGCTTCTTGAGGGGAAAGGTGTAACTCTGTGAGATGAATTCACAGATCACAAAGAAATTTCTCAGCAAGCTTCTTTCTCATTTTGATTGGTGGATATATCCTTTGGCCCTATAGTCTTCAAAGGGATTCAAAATATCAGTTCTCAGATTAGACAGAAATAAGCCTAGCACACAGCTCCACGAAATACAGCTGTATCTCAGTGAGTTTAATTCACACATCACAAAGCAGTTTCTCAGAAAGCTTCTTTCCAGTTTTCATCTGAGGATAATTTCTTTTTCACCATAGGCCTCTATGCGCTTCCATATATCCCTTTGTAAATTCCACAAGAACAGTCTTAGTGAATGGCTTCTGGAGGGGAAAGCTCTAACTCTGGGAGATGTATTCACAGATCTCAAAGAAGTTTCTCAAAAAGCTTCTTTCCAGTTTTGATCTGAGGATATTTCCCTTTTCACCATAGACCTCTATGGGCTTCCAAATATCACGTTGGAAATTTCACAAGAACAGTCTTAGCAAAAAACTTCTTGAGGGAAAAGCTGTAACTCTGTGAAATGAATTCATAGGTCACCACGAAGTTTCTCAGAAAGCTTCTTTCTCATTTTGATTGGAGGATATTTCCTTTAGCATTATAGTCTTCTAAAGGATCCGACATAGCAGTTCTCAGATTCCACAGTAATAAGGCTAGCAAACAGCTCTATGACATACAGCTTTAACTCAGTGAGTGGAAGTAACACATTACAGAGCAGTTTCTCAGAAAGCTTCTTTCCAGGTTTTATCTGAGGATATTTCCCTTTTCACCGTAGCCCTCCATGGTCTTCTAAATATCACTCTGCAAATTCCTCAAGAACAGTCTTAGCGAAAGGCTTCTTGCGGGAAAAGCTGTAACTCTGTGAGATGAATTCACAGATCACCACAAAGTTTCTCACATTGCTTCTTTCTCATTTTGATCAGAGGATATTTCCTTTGGCCCTATTTTCCTCCAAGGGATCCGAAATATCAGTTCTCAGATTCCATGAAATAAGTGTAGAAAACAGCTCAACGAAATACAGCTGTAACACAGTGAGGAGAAGTCATACATCACAAACCAGTTTCTAAGGAAGCTTCTTTCCAATTTTTATCTGAGGATATTTTCTTTTTCACCATAGGCCTCTATGGGCTTCCATATATCCCTTTGCAAATTCCACAAGAACAGTCTTAGCGTACGGCTTCTGGAGGAGAAACCTGTAACTCTGAGAGATGAATCCACAGAACACAAAGTCGTTTCTCAGAAAGCTTCTTTCCAGTTTTTATCTGAGGATATTTCCCTTTTCACCATAACCCTCCAGGGGCTTCCAAATATCCCTTTGCATATTCCACAAGAACAGTCTTAGCGAACGGCTTCTGGAGGGGAAAGCTCTAATTCTGGGAGATGTATTCACAGAACACAAAGCAGTTTCTCAGAAAGCTTCTTTACGGTTTTTGTCTGAGTATATTTCCCTTTTCACCACAGCCTTCCTTGGGCTTCCATATATCCCTTTCAAGTTCCAGAAGAGACTTACCGAAAGGCTTCTTAGGGGAAAGCTGTAACTCTGTGAGATGAATTCACAGATCACCAAGCAGTTTCTCAGAAAGCTTCTTTCTCATTTTGATCGGAGGACATTTCTTTTGGTCCTATAGTCTTCAAGGAGATCCGAAATATCAGTTCTCACATTCCACAGAAATAAGGCTAGCAAACAGTTTCATGAAATACAGCTGTAACTCAGTGAGTGGAAGTCACACATCACAAAGCAGTTTCTCAGAAAGCTTCTTTCCAGTTTTCATCTGAGGATATTTTCTTTTCCACCGTAGTCCTCATTGGGCTTCCAAATATCCCTTTGCAAATTGCACAAGAACAATCTTAGCGAACGATTTCTGGAGGGGAAAGCTGTAACTCTCAGAGATGAATTCAAAGAACACAAAGCAGTTTCTCAGAAAGCTTCTTTCCAGTTTTTATCTGAGGCATTTCACTTTTCACCATAGATCTCCCTGGGCTTCCAAATATCACTTTCAAATTTCACAGGAACAGTCTTAGTGAAAGGTTTCTTGAAGGGAAAGCTGTAACTCTGTGAAATGAATTCACAGATCACAAAGTAGTTTCTCAGAAATCTTCTTTCTCATTTTGATGGGTGGATGTTTCCTTTGGCCCTATAGTCTTCCAAGGGATCCGAAATATCAGTTCTCAGAATCCACAGAAATTAAGCCAGCGAACAGCTCCACAAAATACAGCTGTAACTCTGTGAGTGGGAGTCACACATCACAAAGCAGTTTCTCAGAAAGCTTGTTTCCAGTTTTCATGTGAGGATATTTTCTTTTTCACCATAGGTCTCTATGAGCTTCCAAATATCCCTTTACAAATTCCACAAGAACAGTCTTAGCAAACGGCTTCTGGAGGGGAAAGCTGTAATTCTGGGAGATGAATTCAGGGAACACAAAGCAGATTCTCAGAAAGCTTCTTTCCAGTTTTTGTCTAACGATATTTCCCTTTTCACAATAGCCCTCTATGGGTTTCCAAATATCACTTTGCAAATTCCACAAGAGCACTCATAGCGAAAGGCTTCTTGAGGCAAAGCTGTAACTCTGTGAGATTAATTCACAGATCACAAAGAAGTTTCTCAGAAAGCTTCTTTCTCATTTTGATCGGAGGATTTTTCCTTTCGCCCTATTGTCCTCCAAGAGACCCGAAATATCAGTGCTCAGATTCCACAGAAATAAGGCTAGCAAACAGCTCCATGACACACAGCTGTAACTAAGTGGTTGGAAGTCACACATCACAAAGCAGTTTCTCAGAGAGCTTCTTTCCAGTTATCATCTGAGGATATTTTCTTTTTCACCATAGGCCTCTATGGGCTTCCAAATATCCCTTTGCAAATTCCACAAGAACACTCTTAGCGAACGGCTTCTGGAGGGGAAAGCTGTAACACTGTGAGATGAATTTACAGAACACAAAGTAGTTTCTCAGAAAGCTTCTTTCCAATTTTTATCTGAGGATATTTCCCTTTTCACCATAGCCCTCCATGGGATTCCAAATATCAGTTTGCAAATTCCACAAGAACAGTCTTACCGAAAGGGTTCTTGTGGGGCAAGCTGTAACTCTGTGAGATGAATTCACAGGTCACAAAGTAGTTTCTCAGAAAACTCCTTTCTTATTTTGATCAGAGGATATTTCCTTTAACCCTATATCCTTCAAAGGGATCTGAAATATCAGTTCTCAGATTCCACAATAATAAGCCTAGCATAGAGCTCCACGAAATACAGGTGTAACTCAGTGAGTGGAAGTCACACATCACAATGCAATTTCTCAGAAAGCTTCTTTCGAATTTTCATCTGAGGATATTTTCGTTTTCACCATTGGCCTCTACGGGCTTCCAAATATCCCTTTGCAAATTCCACAAGAACTGTCTTAGTGAACAGCTTCAGGAGGGGAAAGCTGTAACTCTGTGAGATGAATTCACAGAAAACAAAGCAGTTTCTCAGAAAGTTTCCTTCCAGTTTTTATTTGAGGATAACTTCTTTTTCACCATAGGCCTCTATGGGCTTCTAAATATCCTTTTGAAAATTCCACAAGAACAGTCTTAGCAAACGGCTTCTGGAGGGGAAAGATGTAACCCTGTGAGATGAATTAACAGAACAGAGTGCAGTTTCTCAGAAAGCTTCTTTCCAGTTTTAAACTAAAGATGTTTCCTTTTTCACCATTGCCCTCTATGGGCTTCCATATATCACTCTTCAAATTCCACAAGAACAGTCTTAGCGAAAGGTTTCTTTAGGGGAAAGCTGTAATTATGTGAGATGAATTCACAGATCACAAAGAAGTTTCTCAGAAAGCTTTTTTCTCCTTTTGATCGGAGGATATTTTCTTTGGCCCTATAGTCTTCAAGGGATTCGAAATATCAGTTCTCGGATTCCGCAGAAATAAGGCGAGCAAACAGCTCCATGAAATACAGCTGTAACTCAGTGAGTGGAAGTCATACGTCACAAAGCAGTTTCTCAGAAAGCTTCTTTCCAGTTTTCATCTGAGGATATTTTCTTTTTCACCATAGGCCTCTATGGATTTCCAAATATCTCTTTGCAAATTCCACAAGAACAGTCCTAGTGAACGGCTTCTGGAGGGGAAAGCTGTAACTCTGGGAGATGAATTCCCAAAACACAAAGCAGTTTCTCAGAATGCTTCTTTCCAATTTTTATCTGAGGATATTTCCTTTTTCACCATAGCCCTCCATGGGCTTCCAAATATCACTTTGGAAATTCCACAAGAACAGTCTCAGCGAAAGGCTTCTTGAGGGAAAAGCTGTAACTCTGTGAGATGAATTCACAGATCACAAAGAAGTTTCTGAGAAAGCTTCTTTCTCCTTTTGATCGGAGGATATTTCCTTTGAACCTATAGTCATCAAAGGATCCGAAATATCAGTTCTCAGATTCCACAGAAATAAGGCTAGCACACAGCTCCACGAAATACAGCTGTAACTAAGTGGTTGGAAGTCACACATCACAAAGCAGTTTCTCAGAAAGCTTCTTTCCAGTTTTCATCTGAGGATATTTTCTTTTTCACCATAGGCCTCTGTGCGCTTCCAAATATCCCTTTGCAAATTCCACAAAAACAGTCTTAGCGAACGACTTCTTGGGGGAAAAGCTGTAAATCTGGGAGATGTATTCACAGAACACAAAGCAGTTTCTCAGAAAGCTTCTTTCCAGTTTTTATCTGAGGATATTTCCCTTTTCACCATAGCCCTCAATGGGCTTCCGAATATCACTTTGCTAATTTCACAAGAACAGTCATAGTGAAAATGTTCTTGAGGGGAAAGCTATAACTCTGTGAGATGAATTCACAGGTCCCAAAGAAGTTTCTCAGAAAGCTTCTTTCTCATTTTGATTGGAGGATATTTCATTTAGCATTATAGACTTCAAAGGGATCCGAAATATCAGTTCTTATATTCCACAGAAATAAGGCGATCAAGCAGCTCTACGACATACAGCTATAACTCAGTGAGTGGAAGTGACACATCACAAAGCAGTTTCTCGGAAAGCTTCTTCCCAGTTTTTATCTGAGGATATTTCTTTTATCACCGTAGCCCTCCATGGGCTTCTAAATATCACTTTGCAAATTCCTCAAGAACAGTCTTAGCGAAAGGCTTCTTGCGGGAAAAGCTGTAACACTGTGAGATGAATTCACAGTTCACCACGAAGTTTCTCAGATAGATTCTTGTTCATTTTGATCAGAGGATATTTCCTTGGCCTTATAGTCTTCAAAGGGATTCGAAATATCATTTCTGAGATTCCACAGAAATAAGGCTAGCAAACAGCTCCACGAAATACAGCTGTAACTCAGTGAGTGGAAGTCATACATCACAAAGCAGTTTCTCAGAAATCTTCTTTCCAGTTTTCATCTGAGGATATTTTCTTTTTCACCATAGGCCTCTATGGGCTTCCAAATATCCTTTTGCAGATTCCACAAGAACAGTCTTAGTGAACGGCTTCTGGAGGGGAATGCTGTAACTCTGTGACATGAATTTACACAACACAAAACAAACTCTCAGAAAGCTTCTTTCCAGTTTTTATCTGAAGATATTTCCCTTTTCACCATAGCCCTCCATGGACATCCAAATATCACTTTGCAAAATCCACAAGAACAGTCTTAGTGAAAGGCTTCTTGAGGGGAAAGGTGTAACTCTGTGAGATGAATTCACAGATCACAAAGAAGTTTCTCAGAAAACTTCTTTCTCATTTTAATCGGAGGATATTTCCTTTGGCCCTATAGTCACAATGGGATCCAAAATATCAGTTCAAAACCGGTTTGAGCCTGTCTGGTCCGGTTTGAGTCTGGTTTGAGCCTGTAAAACCCGGTTTGAGTCGGTCTGGTCCGGTTTGATCAGGTCTGTGCCTGTCTGGTCCGGTTTGAGCCGTTCTGGTCCAGTTTGAGTCCGGTTTGATCCCGTCAACACCAGTTTGAGCCGGTCTGATCCGGTTTGAGTCCAGTTTGAGGCGGTTAACACGGGTTTCAGCCGGTCTTCTGCAGTTTGAGTCCGATTTGAGCTGGTCAATACCTGTTTGAGCCGGTCTGGTCCCGTTTGAGCCGGATGAAGAGCCGGCCTGGTCCGGTTTGATTCAGTTTGAGCCGGTCTGGTCCGGTTTTAGTCAGTCTAACCCGGTTTGAGACGTTCTGGTCCAATTTGAGCCCGGTTTGAGCCGCTCAAACCCTGTTTGAGCCAGTCTAGTCCGGTTTAAGCCAGTCAGGTCGGGTTTGAGCTGGTCAACCATTGTTTGAGCTGGTCTTGTCCGGTTTGATCTGTTTAAAGCCGGTGTGGTCTGGTTTGATCTGGTGAAAAACAGTTTGATCTGGTCTGGTCCTGTTTGATTCCTGTTTGAGACGGTCTGGTCCGGTTTGAGCTGATCAAAACTGCTGTGAGCTGGTCTGGTGCGTTTTGAGTCTGGTTTGAGTCTGTCAACACGGGTTTGAGCCGGTGTGGCCCGGTTTGAGTCCAGATTGAGCCTGTCAAAACCAGTTTGAGCCTGTCTGCTCTTGTTTGATCTGGTTGAGCCGGTCTGTTCCGAGTTTGAGCCTGTCTGGTCCGCTATGATCCGATTTGAGATGGTCTTGCCCGATTTGAGCCGGTATGGTCTGGTTTGAGCCGTTCAACATGGGTTTGAGCCGGTCTGGTCGCTTTGAGTCCGGTTTGAGCAGGATAACACCGGTTTGAGCCGCTTTCATCCTGTTTGTGTCCGGTTTGAGCCGGTCTGGTTTGGTTTGTGCCTGTCGAAGAGCTGGTGTTGTTCGTTTTGATTCGGTTTCAGCCGGACTGGTCCGGTTTTAGCCAGTCTAACCGGCTTTGAGCCTTTCTGGTCTGATTTCAGTCCGGTTTGAGCCTTTCAAACGTTGTTTGAACCAGTCTGGTCTGGTTTATGCCAGTCTGGTCGGGTTTGAGCCGGTCAACCCTGGTTTGAGCCGGTCTGTTCCGGTTTGATTCGGTTAAAGCTGGTCTGGTCCGGTTTGATCCGGTTGAGCCGGTCTGGTCTGGTTTGAATTGGTCAAAACCAGTTTGATCTGGTCTGGTCCTGTTTGAGTCCAGTTTGAGACGGTCTGGTTCGGTTTTAGCCGGTCAAAACCGGTTTCAGCAGGTCTGGTCCGGTTTTAGCCGGTCTGGTCGTGTTTGAGCCGGTCCAAAAGGGTTTGAGACGGTCTGGTCTGGTTTGAGTCCAGTTTGAGCATAATAAAACAGGTTTGAGCCAGTCTGCTCCGGTTTGAGCCGGTCAATACCGTTTTGAGCCGGTCTGGTCCGGTTTGAGATGGTGTGGTCGGGTCTGAGGGGGTCAAAACCGGTTTGAGCCTGTCTGGTCCGGTATGAGTCCGGTTTGAGACGGTCAATCCCGGTTTGAGCCACTCTGGTCCAGTTTAAGCCGCTCTGGTCGGATCTGAGCCGGTCAACACCGGTTTGAGCCCGTCTGGTCCGGTTTGTTCCGGCATAAGCCTGTCTGGTTCGGTTTGATCCAGTTGAGCCTTTCTGGTCCGGTTTGAGCCGGACAAAACCCGTTTGAGCCGGTTGGTCTGGATTGATCTGGTTTGAGATGGTCTGCTCTGGTTGGAGCCGGTCAAACCGTTTTCAGCCGGTCTGGTCTGGTTTGAGACCGGTTTGAGCCGGTCTGGTCCAGTTTGAGACGGTTTGAGACGGTCTGGTCCGGTTTCATCTGACTTGAGCTGGTCTGGCCCGGTTTGAGCCGGTGGGGTCGGGTTTGAGCCGGTGAAACCCGGATTGAGCTGGTGTGCTCCGGTTTGAGCCAGTCAAATCCTGTTCGAGCCGGTCTGGTCCGGTTTGAGACGGATTGAGCCGTTCTGGTCCAGTTGGAGCCGGCCCAAACCGGTTTGAGCCGGTATGGTGGAGTTTGGGCCCGGTTTGAGCCGGTATGCTCCTGGTCTGGTTTGAGCCAATCAAAACCAGTTTGAGCCGGTCTAGTCCGGTTTGAGTCTGGTTTCAGCCGGTCTGGTCCGGTTTGAGTACAATTTGAGCTGGTCAAAACCGGTTTGAGGCGGTCTGGTCTGGTTTGTGCCGGTCAAAACCGGTTTGAATCTGGTTTGAGCCAGTCAAAACCGGTCTGAGGGGGTCTGGTTCGATTGGAGCCTGTCAAAACCTGTTTGAGCTGGTCTAAGAACCGGTCTGGTCGGGTTTGATATGGTTTGTGACGGTCAAGCCCGGTTTGAGCTGGTCTGTTCCAGTTTGAGCCGGCCAAAACCGGATTTAGCAGGTCTAGCAGGTCTGGTCCGCATTGATCCGTTTTGAGCCAGTCTCGTCTGGTTTGAGTCCGGTTTGAGCCGGTAAAAACTGGTTAGAGCCGGTCTGGTCCGGTTTGATCCGGTTTGAGCTGGTCTGGTCCGGTTTGAGGCGGTCAAAAACGGTTTGAGCTGGTCTAAGGGCAGGTCTGGTATGGTTTGATCCGGTTTGAGCGTTTCTGGTCCGGTTTGAGCCGTTCAAACTCGGTTTGAGCCGGTTTGGTCCGGTTTGAGTCCTGTTTCAGCCGGTCAAAGCCGGTTTGAGCCAGTATGGTCTGGTTTGAGCCAGTCTGGTCGGGTTTGAGCCGGTCAAACCCGGTTTGAGCCAGTCTGTTCCGGTTTGAGTCCGGTCTGAGCCAGTCAAAGCAGGTTTCAGCCAGTCTGGTCTGGTTTGAGCCAGTCTGGCCGGGATTGAGCCGGTCAACACTGATTTGAGCCCGTCTGGTCCGGTTTCATACAGTTTGAGCCTGTCTGGTCCAGTTTGAGCCGTTCAAAACCGGTTTGAGTCGGTCTGGTCTTGTTTGAGCCGGTCAAAATCGTTTTCAGCTGGTCTGGTCCGGTTTGAGTCCGGTTTGAGACGGTCTGGTCTGGTTTGAGCCGGTTTTAGCTCGCCTGGTCTGGTTTGAGTCCGGTTTGAGCCGGTCAAATCCGGTTTGAGACGTTATGGTGCGTGTTGATCCAGTCAAAACTGGTTTGATCCGGTTTAAGCCGCTCTGGACCGGTTTAAGCCCGGTTTGAGATGGTGAAAACCAGTTTGAGCCGGTCTTGTTCGGTTTAATCCGGTTTGAGCCGGTGTGGTCTGGTTTGAACCGGTTGAGCCGGTCTGTTCTGGTTTGAGCCGGTCAAAACGTGTTTTATCTAGTCTGGTCCGGTTTGAGTCTGGTTTGAGCGGGTCAACACTAGTTTGAGCCAGTCTGGTCTGCTTTGAACCGGTCAACACCGGTTGGAGCCGGTCTGGTCTGGTTTGAGTCCGGTTTGAGCCGGTAAAAACCGGTTTGAGCCGGTCTAAGAGCCTGTCTGGTCCGGTTTGATCCGGATTGAGCGGGTCTGGTCCACTTTGAGGCGTTCAAACCCGGTTGGAGCCGGTCTGGTCCTGTTTGAATTCGGGTTGAACCGGTCAAACCCGTTTTGAGCCGGTCTGGTCCTGTTTAAGCCAATCTAGTCGGGTTTCAGATGGTCAACACCGGTTTTAGCCGGTCTGGTCCGGTTTGAGCCGGTCTGGTCCGTATTGAGCCGATCAAAACCGGTTTGAGATGGTCTAAGAGCCAGTCTGGTCCGGTTTGATCCGGTTTAAGCTGGGCTGGACCGGTTTGAGCCATTCTGGTCTGGTTTGAGCCGGTCCAAACCGATTCGAGCTGGTCTGATCTGGTTTGATCCGGTTTGAGCCGGTCTGGTCGGGTGTGAGCCGGTCAAAACTGGTTTGAGCCGGTCTGGTCCGGTTTGAGTACGGTTGGAGCCGGTCAACACCAGTTTGAGAAGGTCTGGTCCAGTTTGAGTCCGGTTTGAGCTGGTCATAACCGGTTTGAGCATGTGTGGTCTGGTTAGAATCCGGTTTGAGCCTGTCTGGCCCGGTTTGAGCCGTTTTAGCTTTCCTGGTCCGGTTTGAGTCCGGTTTGAGCCGGTCAAAACCGGTTTGATCCGATTTAAGCCGGTCTGGTTTGGTTTGAGATGTTGATACAGTTTTAGTCCGTGTGGTCAATTTTGAGCCGGTTTGAGCCGGTCTGGTCCAGTTTGAGTCCGATTTGAGCTGGTCAAAACCAGTTTGAGCCAGTCTGCTTCAGTTTGAGATGGTCAAAACTGGTTTGAAATGGTCTGCTCCGGTTTGAGTCCGGTTTGTGCTGGTCAAAACCGGTGTGAGCCGGTCAGGTCCGCTTTGATCCGGTTTGTGCCAGTCTGGTCGGGTTTGATCCGGTTTGAGCCTCTGAGGTCTGGTTTGAGTAGGTCAAAACCGGTTTCAGCTGGTCTTTTCCGGTTTGAGTCCGGTTTGAATCGTTTCAAAACCAGTTTGAGGTGGTCTGGTCCGGTTTGTGCTGGTCAAAACCGGTTTGAGTCCGGTTTGAACTGGACAAAACCGGTTTGAGGAGGTCTGGTTCAATTTGATCCTGTCAAAACCTGTTTGAGCTGGTCTAAGAGTCGGTCAGTTCGGGTTTGATCAGGTTTGAGCCGGTGAAGATCGGTTTGAGCTGGTCTGGTCTGGTTTGAGCCGGTCAAAACCATTTTCGGAGGGTCTGGTCCAGTTTGAGTCCGGTTTGAGCCGGTCAAGCACGGTTTGTGCTGTTCTGGTCCGATTTCAGCCGGTTTGAGCCGGTCTGGTCCGGTTTGAGCTGGTCAAAATCGGTTTGAGCTGGACTGGTCCAGTTTGAGCCGGTGTGGTCATGTTTGAGCCAGTCAAAACCGTTTTGAGCTGGTGTTCCGGTTTGAGTCCAGTTTGAGCAGGTGAAACCCGGTTTGAGCCAGTCTGGTCCGATTTAAGCCTTTCTGTTTGGGTCTGAGCCAGTCAACACTGGTTTGAGCCAGTTTGGTCCGGTTTTATCTGGTTTAAGCCTGTATGGTCCGGTTTGATCCGGTTGAGCCAGTCTGGTCCGGTTTCAGCTGGTCAAAACCGGTTGGAGCCGGTCTGGTCTGGTTTGGGTCTGGTTTGAGCCGGTCTACACCGGTTTGAGCCAATCTGGACCGGTTGTAGTCTGGTTTGAGCCAGTCTGGTCCTGGTTCATTTTGAGCTGGTGAAAACCGGTTTGAGCCAGACTTGTCCGGTTTGAGCCAGTCGAAACCGGTTTGAGCCAGACTAGTCCGGTTTGAATCTGGTTTGAGCCGTTCAACACCAGTTTGAGCCGGTCTGGTCCGATTTGAGTCTGGTCTGAGCTGGTCAACACCAATTTGAGACGGTCTGGTCCGGTTTGATCTGGTTTAAGCCGTTCTGGTCCGGTTTTATGCGGTTGAGCCGGTCTGGTCCGGTTTGAGCTGGTCAAAACTGGTTTGAGCCGGTCTGGTCCGATTTGAGCCGGTCTGGACCAGTTTGAGTCGGGTTTGAGCCGGACAAAACCAGTTTGAGCTGGTCTCGTCCGATTTGATCCGGTTGAGCGGTCTGGTCCGGTTTGAGTCTGGTTTGAGCCGATCCACACCTGTTTGAGCCGGTCTACTCCGGTTTGAGTCCGGATTGAGTTGGTCATAACCGGTTTCAACCGGTCTGGTCTGCTTTGAGCCGGTCAAAACCTGTTTGAGCCGGTCTGGTCCGGTTTGATACGGTTTGAGCGGGTGTGGTCCAGATTGAGCCGGTGAAACCTGGTTTGAGCCAGTCTGGTCCGGTTTGAGTCCGGTTTGAGCCGGTCAAACCCGGTTTGAGCCAGTCTGGTCCGGTTTAAGCCTGTCTGGTCGGGTTTGAGCCGGTCAAAACCGTTTTCAGCCGGTCTGTTCCGGTTTGAGTCCGGTTTGAGCCGGTCTGGTCTGGTTTAGCTGGTTTGAGCTTGTCTGGTCCGGTTTGAGTCCGGTTTGAGCCAGTCAAATCCGGTTTCAGGCGGTATGGTCCGTATTGAGCCAGTTAAAACCGGTTTCAGCAGGTCTGTTGCAATTTGAGCCCCTAAAAACCAGTTTGAGGCAGTCTAATACGGTCAAAACAGGTATGAGCCGGTCTGCTCCAGTTTGATCGGTTTTGAACCGGTCTGGTCCGGTTTGTGATGGTAAAAACCGGTTTGATCCGGTTTAAGCCGGTCTGGTCCGGTTTGATCCGGTTGAGCTGGTCTGGTCTGGATTGAGACGGTCAAACCGTGTTTGAGCCGGTCTGTTCCTGTTTGAGTCCGGTTTGAGCCATTTAAAACCGGTTTGACCCGGTCTGGTCCTGTTTGAGTCAGGTTTGAGCCAGTCAAAACCGGTTTGAGGCTATCTGGACCGGTTTCAGCTGGTCAAAAGCGGTTTGCGACCATTTTGAGACGGTCTGGTCCAGTTTGAGCCGGTCTGGTCAGATTTGATCCGGATGAGCCAGTACGGTCTGGTTTGAGCCAGTTAAAACCGGTTTGAGCCGGTGTGGTCCGGTTTGATCCGGTTTGAGCTGTTGTGGTCCTGTTTGATCCGGTTTGAGCCGGTCTGGTCCGCTTTGATCAGGTTGAGCCAGTATGGTCTGGTTTGAGCCGGTCCAAACTGGTTTGAGCCGGTCTCATCTGGTTTCAGCCGGTCGTGTCGGGTTTGAGCTGGTCAAAACGTGTTTGAGCCGGTCTGGTCCGGTTTGAGTCCGGTTTGAGCTGTACAACAGCAGTTTGAGACAGTCTTGTTCAGTTTGAGTGTGGTTTGAGCCGGTCATAACCAGTTAGAGTTGGTCTAGTCCGCTTTGAGCCGGTCAAAACCGGTTTGAGCCGGTCTGGTCCGGTTTTAGCTGGTCTGGACGTGTTTGAGTCGTTCAAAACCGGTTTGAGGCAGTCTCGTCCAGTTTCAGCCGGTCTGGTCGGGTTTGAGCCGGTTAAAAGCGGTTTGAGCCAGTCTATTCCTGTTTGAGTCTGGTTTGAACGGGTCTGGTCCGGTTTTAGCTGGTCTGGTAGGGTTTGAGCCAGTCAAAACCGGTTAGAGCCTGTCTGGTTAGGTTTCAGACAGTCTGGTTGCGTTTGAGCCGGTCAAAACCGGTTTGTGCCGGTCTGGTCCGATTTGACCCGGTCAAAACCTGTTTGAGCCGGTTTCGTCCCGTTTCAGCCGGTCTGGTCGGGTTTGAGTCTGTTTTGAGCCGGTCAAAACCTTTTGGAGCCGGTCTGGTCCGGTTTGAGCCGGTCTAAGAGCCGATCTGGTCTGGTTTGATTAGGTTTGAGCCGGTTTTGTCTGGTTTGAGCCAGTCTAACCCGGTTTGAGCCGTTCTGGTATGGTTTGAGTCCCGTTTGATCCAGTCAAACCCTGTTTGAGCCAGTCTGGCTCGGTTTAAGCCAGTCTGGTCGGGTTTGAGCCGGTCAACCCTGGTTTGAGCCGGTCTGGTCCAGTTTGATCCGGTTAAAGCCAGTCTGGTCCAGTTGGATCCGGTTGAGCCGGTCTGTTCAGGTTTGACCTGGTCAAAACCGGTTTGAGCTGGTCTGGTCCAGTTTGAGTCCGGTTTGAGATGGTCTGGTCCGGTTTGAGCTGGTCAAAACCGGTTTAAGCCGTTCTGGTCCGTATTGAGCCGATTAAAACCGGTTTGGGACAGTCTAAGGCCCGGTCTGGTCCAGTTTGATCCAGTTTGAGTCTGTCTGGTCCGGTTTGAGCTGGTCAAAACCGGTTTGAGCTGGCCTGTTCCGGTTTGAGTCCAATTTGAGCCGGTCTGGTCCGGTGTGAGCTGGTCAAATCCTGTTTGAGCCAGTCTGGTGCGGTTTGAGCCGGTCTGCTCCGGATCGATCCAGTAGAGCTGGTCCGGGCTTTTGTGAGCTGGTCTAAACCGGTTTGAGCCGGTCTGGTCCGATTTGAGCCGGTCAAAACCGTTTTCAGCTGGTCTGGTCCGGTTTGAGTCCAGTTTGAGCTGGTCTGGTCTGGTTTCAGCTGTTCAAAACTGGTTTGAGCAGGTCTGGTCGGTTTTGATCCGGTTTGAGCCATTCTGGTCCAGTTTGAGCTGTTCTGGTCCTGTTTGAGTCTGGTTCGAGCCGGTCAACACCGGTTTGAGCTGGTCTGGTCCTGTTTGAGTCCGGTTTGAGCCTGTCAACACCGGTTTGAGCCGGTCTGGTCCGGTTTGAGTCCGATTTGAGCCGGTCAAAACCGGTTTGAGCCAGTCTGCTCCGGTTTGAGTCCAGGTCATGCCGGTGAAACCCTGTTTGAGCCAGTCTGGTTCGGTTTAAGCCAGTCTTGTCGGGATGGAGACGGGCAAGCCTGGTTTGAGCCAATCTGCTCCAGTTTGATCCGGTTGAGCCAGTCTGTTCCGGTTTGACCTGGTCAAAACCGGTTTGAGCTGGTCTGGTCCGGTTTGAGTCCGGTTTGATGCGATCTGGTCCGGTTTGAGATGGACAACACCGGTATGATCCGGTCTGGTCCGTATTGAGCGGATCAAAACCGGTTTGAGACTGTCTAAGGGCCGATCTGGTCCGGTTTGATCCGGTTTGATTCAGTCTGGTCCGGTTTGAGCTGGTCAAAACAGGTTTGAGCCGGTCTGTTCTGGTTTGAGTCCAATTTGAGCAGGTCAAAACCGGTTTGAGCCGCTCTGCTCCAGTGTGAGCTGGTCAAATCCTGTTTGAAACGGTCTGGTGCGGTTTGAGCCGGTTTTTGGCCGGTCTGGTCTGGTTTGATCTGGTAGAGCCGGTCTGGGCTTTTGTGAGCTGGTCAAAACCGGTTTGAGCCGGTCTGTTCCAGTTTGATCTGGTTTGATGCGGTTTGGTCCGATTTGAGCCGGTCAAAACCGTTTTCAGCTGGTCTGGTCCGGTTTGAGTCCCGTTTGAGCTGGTCTGGTCCGGTTTGTGCCTGTTTGAGCCTGTTTGGTCTGGTTTGAACCGATTTGAGACGGTCTGGCCCAATTTGAGCCGGTCTGGTCCGGTTTAAGCTGGTCAAAACCGGTTTGAGCCGGTCTGGTCGGTTTTGATCTGGTTTGAGCCTGTCTGGTCCGGTTTGAGCTGTTCTGGTCAGGTTTGAGTCTGGTTCGAGCCGGTCAACACTGGTGTGAGCCGGTCTGGTCCGGTTTGAATCAGGTTTGAGCCGGTTAACATCGGTTTGAGCCGGTCTGGTCCGGTTTGAGTCCGATTTGAGCCGGTCTGTTCCGGTTTGAGGCGGTCTGGTCCGGTTTCAGCGGGACTAAGGGCGGTCTGGTACGGTTTGATTCGGTTTGAGCCGGTCTGGTCTGGTTTGAGCCAGTCTAACACGGTTTGACCCGTTCTGGTCCCGTTTGAGTCCAGTTTGAGCTGGTCAAACCCTGTTTGAACCAGTCTGGTCCGGTTTAAGCCAGTCTGGTCGGGTTTGAGCCGGTCAAACCTGGTTTGATTCGGTCTGGTCCGTTTTGATCCAGTTAAAGCCAGTCTGGTCCGGCTTGATACGGTAGAGCCGGTCTGGGCTTTTGTGAGCTTGTCAAAACCGGTTTGAGCTGGTCTGGTCCTTTTTGAGCCTGTTTGAGCCTGTCTGGTCCGTTTTGATCCGATTTGAGCCGGTCTTTTCCGGTTTCAGGTGGTCAAAACCGGTTTGAGCCTGTCTGGTACGTTTTGATCTGGTTTCAGCCTGTCTGGTCCGGTTTGAGCCTTTCTGGTCTGGCTTGAGTCTGGTTCGAGCCGGTCAACCCCGGTTAGAGCTGGTCTGGTCCGATTTGAGTCCGGTTTGAGCCAGTCAACACCGGTTAGAGCCGATCTGGTCCAGTTTGAATCCCGTTTGAGATGATCTGGTCCGGTTTGAGCCGGTCAAAATTGGTTTGAGCCATTCTGGTCCGTATTGAGCAGATCCAAACCGGTTTGAGATGGTCTAAGAGCTGGTCTGGTCCGGTTTGATCCAGTTTAAGCCGGTCTAGTCCGGTTAGATGTGGTCGAGCCGGTCTGGTTCGGATTGATCCGATTTGAGCCGGTCTGGTCTGGTTTCTGCTGCTCAAAACCGGTTTGAGCCGGTCTGGTCCGTTTTCATCCGGTTTGAGCCTGTCTGGTCCGGTTTGAGCCGTTCTGGTCCGGTTTGAGTCTGGTTCGAGCCAGTCAACACCGGTTTGAGCCGGTCTGGTCCGGTTTGAGCTGGTGAAAACCGGTTTGAGCCGGTCTGGTCTTGTTTGAATCTGGTTTGAGCCGGTCAAAATTTGTTTGTGCTGCTCTGGTCCGATTTGAGCTGGTCAAAACAGTTTTGAGCTGGTCTATTCCAGTTTGAGCCCGGTTTGAAAGGGTCTGGTCCGGTTTTAGCTGGTCTGCTACGGTTTGAGCCGGTCCAAACCGGTTTGAGCCTGTCTTGTCCGGTTTCAGACGGTCTGGTCGGGTTTGAGCTGGTCAAAACCGGTTTGGGCCGGTCTGGTCCGATTTGACCCGGTCAAAACCGGTTTGAGGCGGGTCTCGTCCCGTTTCAGCCGGTCTGGTCGGGTTTGAGCCGGTTAAAACCGGTTTGAGCCAGTCGGGTCCAGTTTGAGTCCGGTTTGAGCCGGTCAAAACCGGTTTGAGCCGGTCTGGTCCGGTTTGATCTGGTTTCAGTTGTTCTGATCCGGTTTGAACCGGTTTGAGCCGGTTTGGTCTGATTTGATCTGGTTGAGACAGACTGGTCTGGTTTGAGCCGGTCCAAACCGGTTTGAGCCGGTCTCGTCCGATTTCAGCCGGTCTGGTCGGGTTTGAGCCGGTGAAAACGGGTTTGAGACGGTGTGGTCCGGTTTGAGTCCGGTTTCAGCCGGTCAAAAGCGGTTGGAGCCGGTCAGGTCATGTTTGAGCTGGTCAAAAACGATTGGAGCTGGTCTGTTCCGGTTTGGGTCCAGTTTGAGCCGGTCTACACCCGTTTGAGCCGGTCTGGTCCGCTTTGAGTCTGGTTTGAGCCGGTCTGGTCCTGGTTCGTTTTGAGCCGGTGAAAACCGCTTTGAGCCGGTCTCGTCCGGTTTCAGCCAGTCGAAACCGATTTGAACCGGACTGTTCTGGTTTGAATCCGGTCTGAGCCGGTCAACATCGGTTTGAGCCGGTCTGGTCCGGTTTGATCCGGTTTAAGCCGGTCTAGTCCGGTTAGATGTGGTCGAGATGGTCTGGTCCATTTTGATCTGGTTTGAGCCTGTCTGGTCCGGTTTGAGCCGTTCTGGTCCGGTTTGAGTCTGGTTTGAGCCGGTCAACACCGGTTTGAGCCGGTCTGTTCCAGTTTGAGTCTGGGTTGAGCCGATCTGTTCCGGTTTGAGTCCGGTTTGAGCCGGACAAACCCGTTTTGAGCCGGTCTTGTCCGCTTTGAGCCGGTTGAGTTGGTCTGGTCTGGTTCGAGCCAGTGAAAACCGCTTTCAGCCGATCTTGTCCGATTTGATCCAGTTTAAGCCGGTCTGGTCCGGTTTGAGCTGGTCAAAACAGGTTTGAGCCGGTCTGGTCCGGTATGAGTCTGGTTTCAGACGGTCAAACCCGGTTTGAGCCAGTCTGGTCCAGTTTAAGCTGGTCTGGTCGGATCTGAGCCGGTCAACACCGGTTTGAGCCAGTCTGGTACGGTTTGAACTGGTTTAAGCCTGTCTGGTTCGGTTTGATCCGGTTGAGCCGGTCTGGTCCGGTTTGAGCCGGTCAAAACCAGTTTGAGCCAGTCTGGTCCGATTTGAGTCCGGTTTGGGCCGGTCAACACCGGTTTGAGCTGTTCTGGTCCGGTTTGAGTCCGGTTTGAGCCGATCTGGTCCTGGTGCGGTTTGAGCCAGGCAAAGCCGGTTCGAGCAGTTCTGGTCCGGTTAGAGTACGGTTTGAGACGGACAACAGCAATTTAATCTGGTCTGGTCCGGTTTGAGTCATTTGAGGTGTTCTGGCCTAGGTCTGGTTTGAAATGGTGAAAACCGGTTTGAGCCGGACTTGTACGGTTTGAGCCGGTCGAAACCGTTTTGAGCCGGTCTGCTCCTGTTTAATTTGGTTTAAGATGGTCTGGTCCAGTTTGATCCTGTTGAGCCGGTCTGGTAAGGTTTGAGCTGGTCAAAACTGGTTGGACTTGGTCTGGTCCGGTTTGAGTCCGGTTGGAGCCAGTCAACACCTTTTTGAGACGGTCTGCTCTGGTTTGAGTCCGGTTTGAGCTGGTCATAACCGGTTTGAACCGGTCTGGTCCTGTTTGAGCCGGTCTAAGAGCCGGTCTGGTCTGTTTTGAGTCCGATTTGAGCCAGTCAAAACCGGTTTTAGCCAGTCTGGTCCTATTTGAGCCAGTCTAAGAGCTGGTCTGGTCCGGTTTGAGTCCGGTTTGAGACAGACAAACCCGTTTTGAGCCAGTCTGGTCTGCTTTGATCCGGTTGAGCCGGACTGGTCTGGTTTGAGCCGGTCAAAACCGGTTTGAGCCAGTCTGGTCCGATTTGAGCCGGTCAAAACATGTTTGAGCTGGTCTAAGAGCCGGTCTGGTGTGTTTTGATCCTGTTTGAGCTGGTCTGCTCCGGTTTGAGCCAGTCAAAACCGGTTTGAGCCGGTCTGGTCTGGTTTGAATTCAGTTTGAGCCAGTCAAAACCGGTTTGAGCCGTTCTGGTCCGGTTTAATCTGGTTTGAGCCGGTCTGGTTCGGTTTTAGCCGGTCAAAACCGGTTTGAGCCGATCTGGTCCGGCTTGAGTCCGGTTGGAGCCGGGTAAACACCATTTTGAGACGGTCTAGTCCTGTTTGAGTCTGGTTTGAGCTGGTCATAACCGGTTTGAGCCGGTCAGGTCAGGTTTGATTGCGGTTTGAGCCGGTCTGGTCCGGTTTGAGACAGTTTTAGCTTGTCTGGTCCGGATTGAGTCCGGTGAGCCGGTCAAAACTGGTTTGAGACGTTATGGTCCGTATTGAGCGGGTCAAAACCGGTTTGATCCGGTTTAAGCTGTTCTGGTCCAGTTTGAGACAGTCCAAACCGTTTTGGACCAGACTGGTCCAGTTTGATCCGGTTTGTGCCATTCTGGTCGGGTTTGAGCCAGTCAAAAGCGGATTGAGCCGATCTGGTCCGGTTTGAGTCCGATTTGAGCCATTCAAAATCGGATTGAGGCGATCTGGTATGGTTTGAGTCCGGTTTGAGCCGGTCAAAACTGGTTTGACCCGCTCTGGTCTGGTTTTAGGCGGTTTGAGCCATTCTGGTCTGGTTTGAGCCGGTGAAAACCAGTTTGAGCCTGTCAACACCGGTTTGAGCCGGTCTATTTTGGTTTTAGCTGATACGGTTGTGTTTGAGCCGGTCAAAACTGGTTTGTATCGGTCTGGTCTGGTTTGATCCCCCGAGTGTACACTCCCCTGAGTGAGCGCTCACCTGAGTGGGCACTCCGCTTTGTGAGCATCTCCCTGAGTGTGCACTCCCCTGAGTGTGCACTTGTCTCAGTGAGGACTCCCCTGAGTGTGCACTCCCTTGAATGAGCCCTCCCCTTCATGTACACTCCCATTAGTGAGCCAGTCAAACCCGGTTTGAGTCAGTCTGGTCCGGTTTAAGCCGGTCTGGTCGGGTCTGATCCGGTCAACGCCCGTTTGAGGTGGTCTGGTACAGTTTGATCCGGTTTAAGCCGGTGTGGTCCAGTGTGATCCGATTCAGCTGGTCTGGTCCGGTTTCAGCTGGTCAAAACTGGTTTGAGCTGGTCTGGTCTGGTTTGATCCTGTTTGAGCCGGTCTGGTCCGGTTTGACCTGGTTTGAGCCAGTCAATATTGGTTTGATTCCGGTTTGAGCGACCCAAAACCGGATTTAGCGGGTCTAGCCAGTCTGGTCCGGATTGATCCGTTTTGAGCCGGTCTCATCCTGTTTGATGCGATTTTAGTCCGTGTGGTCCAGTTTGAGCCGGTTTGAGCCGGTCTGTTCTGGTTTGAGTCCGATTTCAGCCGGACAAAACCGCGTTGAGCCGGTCAGCTCTGGTTTGAGTTGGTCAAAACAATTTTGAGATGGTGTGGTCCAGTTTGAGTCCGGTTTGAGTTGGTCAAAACCGGTTTGAGCCCGTCTGGTCCGCTTTGATCCGGTTTGAGCTGGTCTGGTCCGGTTTGAGCCATTCAAAACCGGTTTGAGCTGGTCTAAGGGCAGGTCTGGTACAGTTTGAGTCAAGTTTGAGCCGGTCAACACTAGTTTGAACCTGTCTGGTCTGGTTTGAACCGGTCAACAACGCTTTGAGCCGGTCTGGTCCGGTTTGAGTCCGGTTTGAGCCGGTCAAAACCGGTTTGAGCCCGTCTAAGAGCCGGTCTGTTCCGGTTTGATCTGGTTTGAGCACGTCTGGTCCGGTTTGAACCGGTCAAACCCGGTTGGAGGCGGTCTGGTCCAGTTTGAATCCGGTTTGAACTGGTCAAACACGTTTTGAGCCAGTCTGGTCCGATTTAAGCCAATCTGGTCGGGTTTCAGACGGTCAGCACCGGTTTTTGCCGGTCTGGTCCAGTTTGAGCCTTTCTGGACCTGTTGAGCCAATCAAAACCGGTTTGAGACGGTCTAAGAGCCGGTCTGGTCCAGTTTGATCCAGTTTAAGCCGGTCTGGTCCGGTTTGAGCCGGTCCAAACCGGTTTGAACCAGACTGGTCCGGTTTGATCCGGTTTGTGCCGTTCTTGTGCGGTTTGAGCCGGTCAAAAGCGGTTTGAGACGATATGGTCCGGTGTGAGTCCGATTTTAGACGGTCAAAACTGGCTTGAGGCGGTCTGGTACGGTTTGAGTACTGTTTGTGTCGGACAAAACTGGTTCGACCCGGTCAGGTCCGGTTTTAGCCGGTTTGAGCTGGTCTGGTCTGGTTTGAGCCGGTGAAAACCGGTTTCAGCCAGTCTGGTCCAGTTTGAGCTGGTCGACAACGGTTTGAGACAGTGTGGTGCGGTTTTAGCCGATCCGCTCGTGTTTGAGCCGGTCAAAACCGGTTTGAGTCGGTCTGGTCCGATTTCAGTCGTTCTGGTCGGGTTTCGGCCGGTCAAACCCGGTTTGAGTCGGTCTGGTCCGGTTTGATTCCGGTTTGAGCCGGTCAAAGCCGGTTTGAGCAAGTCTGGTTTGGTTTCAGCCAGTCTGGTTGAATTTGAGCCGGTCAAAACCGATTTGAGCCCGTCTGGTCCTGTTTGATCCGGTTTAAGCCGTCGGGTCCGGTTTGATACGGTTGAGCCGGTCTATACTGGTATGAGCCGGTCAAAATCGGTTTGAGCCTGCTGGTCCAGCTTGAGTCCGGTTTGAGACAGTCTGGTCCGGTTTGAGCTGGTGAAAACCGGTTTGCGCCATTCTGGTCCGTATTGAGACGATCAAAACCGGTTTGAGACCATCTAAGAGCCGGTCTGGTCCGGATTGATCCGGTTTAAGCCAGTCTGGACCGCTTTGAGCCGGTCTGGTCCTGTTTGAGCAGGTCCAAACCGGTTTGAGCTGGTCTGGTTCGGTTTCATCCGGTTTTTGCCGGTCTGGTCGGGTTTGAGCCGGTCAAAACCGGTTTCAGCTGGTCTGGTCCGGTTTGAGTCCGATTTGAGCCGGTCCAAACCGGTTTGAGGCGGTCTGGTATGGTTTGAGCTGTTCTGGTCCGGTTTCAGTCCGGTTTGAGCCAGACAAAACCGGTTTGAGCCGGTCTGGTCAGTATTGAGCCAGTCGATACCGTTTTGAGACAGTCTCCTAGCCGTTCTGATCTGTTATGATCCGGATTGAGCCGGACTGGACCGGTTTGAGCCGGTCAGGTCCAGTTTGAGTCCGATTTGAGCCGGTCAAAACCGGTTTGAGCCGGTCTGCTCTGGTTTCAGCTGGTCAAAACCGGTTTGAGGTGGGGTGGTCCGGTTTGAGTCCGATTTGAGCTGGACAAAAGCGGTTTGAGACGGTCTGCATTGGTTTGATCCGGTTTGAGCAGGTCTGGTCTGGTTTGAGCTGGTCAAAACCGGTTTGAGCCTGTCTGGTCCGGTTTGAATGTGGTTGGAGCTGGTCAACACCAGTTTGAGACTGTCTGGTCCGGTTTGAGACCGTTTTGAGCTGGTCATAACCGGTTTGAGCCGGTCTGGTCCGCTTTGACCCAGTGAAAACCGGTTTCAGCTGGTCTGGTACGGTTTCACCCGGTTTGAGCCTGTCTGGTCCAGTTTGAGCCGGCCAAAACCGGTTTGAGTCAGTCTGGTCCTGTTTGAGCCTGTCAAAACCGTTTTCAGCTGGTCTGTTCTGGTTTGAGTTCGGTTTGAGCCGGTCTGGTTTGGTTTGAGTCCTGTTTGAGCCAGTCAAAACCGGTTTGAGATGTTATGGTCCGTATTGAGCTGGTCAAAACAGGTTTGACTCGGTATAAGCCGTTCTGGTCCGGTTTGAGTCCGGTTTGAGCCGGTGAAAACCGGTTTGAGCCGGTCTTGTTTGGTTTAATCCGGTTTGAGCCTGTCTGGTCCGGTTTGAACCTGTTGAGCCGGTCTGTTCTGGTTTGAGCCGGTCAAAACGTGTTTTAGCTAGTCTGGTCCAGTGTGAGTCCGGTTTGAGCCAGTCAACACCGGTTGGAGCCAGTCTGGTCCGGTTTGAACCGGTCAACACCGGTTTCAGCCGGTCTGGTCGGGTTTGAGTCCGGTTTGAGGCAGTCAAAACCGGTTTGAGCCGGCCTAAGTGCCGGTCTGGTCCGGTTTGATCCGTTTTGAGCGGGTCTGGTCTGGTTTGAGCCGGTCAAACCCGGTTGGAGAAGGTCTGGTATGGTTTGAATCCGGTTTGAACTGGTCAAACCCGTTTTGAGCCAGTCTGGTCCGGTTTAAGGTAGTATGGTCTGGTTTCAGATGGTCAATACCAGTTTCAGCCGGTCTGGTCCAGTTTGAGGCGGTCTAGTCCGTATTGAGCTGATCAAAACCGGTTTGAGATGGTCTACGAGCCCGTCTGGTTCGGTTTTATCTGGTTTAAGCGGGTCCGGACCGGATTTTGCCGGTCTGGTCCGGTTTGAGCTGGTCCAAAGCGGATGAACCCGACTGGTCCGTTTTGATCCGGTTTGTGCCATTCTGGTCGGTTTTGAGCTGGTCAAAACCGGTTTGAGCCGATCTGGTTCGGTATGAGTCTGAATTCAGCCGGTCAAACCCAGTATGAGGAGGTCTGGTAGGGTTTGAGCCCAGTTTGAGCCAGACAAACCTGGTTCGACCCGGTCTGGTCCGGTTTTAGCCGGTTTGAGCCGGTCTGGTCTGGTTTGAGCTGGTCTGGTCCTGTTTGAGCTGGTTGACACCAGTTTCAGCCGGTCTGGTGTGGTTTTAGCCGATCCGGTCGTGTTTGAGCCGTTCAAAACCGGTTTGAGTCAGTCTGGTCCGGTTTCAGCCGGTCTGGTCGGGTTTCGGCCGGTCAAAACCGGTTTGAGCCAGTCTGGTCCGGTTTGAGTGTGGTTTGAGCCAGTCAAAACCGGTTAGTGCCTGTCTGGTCCGTTTTGAGGCGGTCAAAACCGGTTTGAGCCGGTCTGGTACAGATTAATCCGGTTTAAGCCGGTCTGGTCCTCTTTGAATCGGTTTGAGCCAGTCTGATCCGGTTTGAGCCAGTCTGGCCCGGTTTGAGCCTGTCAACACCGGTTTAAGCCAGTATGGTCCGGTTTGATCCGGTTCAGCTGGTCTGGTCTGGTTTGAGCCGATCCTAACCTGTTTCAGCCGGTCTGCTCCAGTTTGAGCTGGTCAAAACTGTTTGAGCCGGTCTGGTCCGGATTGAGCTGTTCAAATCCTGTTTAAACCGGTCAGGTCCGGTTTGATCCCCTGAATGTGCACTCCCCTGAGTGAGCGATCATCTGAGTGGGCACTCCGCTCTGTGAGTGCCTCCCTGAGTGTGCAATCCCTGAGTGTGCCGTCGTCTGAGTGAGGACTCCCCTGAGTGTGTACTCCCGTGAATGAGCACTCCCCTGAGTGTGCACTCCTCTGAGTTCGCACTCTCCTAAGTGAGAACCCGGCTGAGTGTGAACTCGCCTGAGTGTGCGCTCCCCAGAGTGTGCGCTCCCCTGTGTGTGCACTCCCCTGACTGAGCGCTCCCCTGAGTGGGCACTCCCCTGAGTGGGCACTCGCCTGAGTGAGGACTACTGAGTGTGCACACCCATGAGTGTGAACTCACCTGAGTGAGGACTCCCCTGAGTGTGCACTCGCCCAAGTGAGGACACCCCTGAGTGTGCACTCCCCAGAGTTAGCACTCTGCTGAATGTGCACTACTCTGAGTTCGCACTCTCCTGAGTGAGGACTCTCCTGGTGTGCACTCCCCTGAGTGTGCGCTGCCCTGAGTGTGCACTCCCCTGAGTGAGAGCTCCCATGAGTGTGCACTCCCCAGAGTGTACACTCACCTGAGTGAGGACAACCCTGAGTGTGCACTCACCTGAGTGAGCACTCCCCTGAGTGTGCACTCCTGTTAGTTCTCACTCTCCTGAGTGAGGTCGCCACTGAGAGCGCACTCCCCTGAGTGTGCGCTCCCCTGAGTTTGCACTCCCCTGAGTGAGCGCTCCCCTGAGTGTGCTCTCACCTGAGAGTGCACTCACCTGGGTGAGGACTCCCCAGAGTGTGCTCTCCCCTGAGATTGCGCTCCCCTGAGTGTGTGCTCCCCTGAGTGAGGACTTCCCTGAGTGCGAACTCCCCTGAGTGTGGACTCCCCTGGGTGAGGACACCCCTGAGTGTGCACTCCCCTGAGTGTGAACTCGCCTGAGTGAGGACTCCCCTGAGTGTGCACTCCACTGAATGAGCACTCCACTGAGTGTATACTCCCCTGAGTGTGCTCTCTCCTGAGTGCGCACTCCCCTGAGTGTGCGCTCACCTGGGTGAAGACACCCCTGAGTGTGCACTCCCATGAGTGTGAACTCGCCTGAGTGAGGCCCCCCTGAGTGTGAACTCCCCTGAGTGAGTGCTCTCCTGAGGGGGAACTCGTTTGAGTGATGACTCCTTCGGATGAGCCCTCCCCTGTGTGTGCACCCCTCTGAGCTCGCACTCTCCTGAGTGAGGACTTCCCTGAGTGTGCACTCCCCTGACTGTGCACTCCCCTGAGTGAGCGCTCCCCTGAGTGCGCACTCCCATGAGTGTGCACTCCCCTAGGTGAAGACACCCCTGAGTGTGCACTCCCCTGATTGTGCACTCCCCTGAGTTTTCCTTCCCCAGGGTGTGCACTCCCCTGAGTGTGCGCTCCCCTGAGTGTGCACTCCCCTGGGTGTGCACTCCCCTGAGGGTGCACTCGCCTGAGTGAGGACTACTGAGTGTGCACACCCCTGAGTGTTCCTTCCTCAGGGTGTGCAGTCCCCTGAGTGTTCGCTCCCCTGAGTGTGCACTCCCCCGTGTGAGCGCTCCCCTGAGTGTGCACTCCCCTGAGTGTGCACTTGACTGAGTGAGGACACCCCTGAGTGTGCACTCCCCTGGCTTAGCACTCCACTGAGTGTGCACTTCGCTGAGTTCACACTCTCCTGAGTGAGGACTCCCCTGGTGTACACTCCCCTGACTGTGCGCTCCCCTGAGTGTGCACTCCCTTGAGTGTGCACTCCTCTTAATTCACACTCTCCTGAGTGAGGACTCCACTGAGTGTGCACTCAGCTGAGTGAGCACTCCCCTGAGTGTGCACTCCTCTTCGTTCACACTCTCCTGAGTGAGGACGCCACTGAGAGTGCACTGCCCTGAGTGTGCTCTCCCCTGTGTGTGCACTCCCCTGACTGAGCGCTCCCCTAAGTGCACGCTCCCATTAATGTGAACACGCCTGGGTGAAGACACCCCTGAGTGTGCACTCCCCTGAGTGTGAACTCGCCTGATTGAGGCTCCCCTGTGTGTGCACTCCCCTGAGTGAGCACTCTCCTGAGGGGGCACTCCCTTGAGTGATGACTCCTTTGAGTGTGCCCTCCCCTGTGTGTGCACTCTTCTGAGTTCATACTCTCCTGAGTGAGGACTTCCCTGAGTGTGCACTCCTCTGAGCACGCACTCCCCTGAATGAGCACTCCTCTGAGTGCGCACTCCCCTGACTCTGCGCTTACCTGGGAGAAGACAATCCTGAGTGTGCACTCCCCTGAGAGTGCACTCCCCTGAGTGTTCACTCCCCAGGGTATTCACTCACCTGAGTGTGGCTCCCCTGAGTGTGCACTCCCCTGAGTGAGTGCTCCCCTGAGTGCACACTCCCCTGAGTGTGCACTCGCCTGGGTGAAGACACGCCTGAGTGTGCACTCCCCTGAGTGTGCATTCCCCTAGGTGTTCACTCCTCAGGGTGTGCACTCCCCTGAGTGTTCGATCCCCTGGGTGTGCACTCCCCTGAGTGAGCGCTCCCCTGAGTTTGCACTCCTCTGAGTTTGCACTATTCTGAGTGAGGACTCCCCTGAGTGTGCCCTCCTCTGAGTGTGCACTCCCCTGAGTGTGCACTTCCCTGACTGTGTGCTCACCTGAGTGAGGACTCCACTGAGTGCCACTATCCTGAGTGTGCACTCCCATGAGTGAGCGCTCTCCTGTGTGTGCAGTCGCCTGTGTGAGGACTCCCCTGAGTGTTCACTCCCCTGAGTGTGCACTCACTTTAGTGGAAACTCCTCTGTGTTAGCACACACCTGAGTGTGCACTCCCCTGAATGTGCACTCACCTGAGTGAAGACTCTCCTTAGTGTGCATTCCCCTGAATGAGCACTCCGCTGTGTGTGCACTCCTCTGAGTTCGCACTCTTCTGAGTGAGAACTCTCCTGAGTGTGCACTCTCCTGAGTGTGCGTGCCCCTGGATTGCGCTCCTCTGAGTGTGTGCTCCCCTGAGTGAGCACTTCCCTGAATGCGAACTCCCCTGTCTGTGCACTCCCCTGGGTGAGGACACCCCTGAGTGTGCACTCCCCTGAGTGTGAACTCGCCTGAGTGAGGACTGCCCTGAGTGTGCACTCCACTGAATGAACACTTCCCTGATTGTACACTCCCCTGAGTGTGCTCTCCCCTGAGTGTGCACTCCTCTGAGTGAGTGCTCCCCTGAGTGCGTGCTCCCCTGTGTGTGAACTCGCCTGGGTGAAGACACCCCTGAGTGTGCACTCCCCTGGGTGTGAACTCACCTGACTGAGGCTCAAGTGAGTGTGCCCACCCCTGAGTGTGCACTCTCCTGAGTGTGCACTCCCCTGAGTGTGCACTCACCTGAGTGAGGACTCCACTGAGTGCGCACTATCCTGAGTGTGCACTCCCCTGAGTGAGCACACCCCTGAGTGTGCACACACCTGCGTGTGCACTCGCCTGAGGGAGGACTCCCCTGAGTGTGCATTCGCCTTGGTGTGGACACCCCTGTGTGTGCACTCCTCTCATGGCGCACTGTCCTGAGTGAGGACTCCCCTGAGTGTGGATTCCCCTGGGTGTGTGCTCACCTGAGTGTGCACTCCCCTGTGTGAATGCTCCCCTAAGAGTGCACTCCTCTGTGTGTGCACTCGCCTGAGTGAATACACTCCTGTGTGTGCACTCCCCTGAATGTGCACTCCTCTGAGTGTGCACTCCCCTGACTTCACACTATCCTGAGTGAGGACTCCCCTGAGTGTGCACTCCCCTGACTGAGGGCTCCCTGAGTGTGCACTCCCCTGAGTGTGCACTCACCTGAGTGAGGACTACTCTGAGTGTGCACTCCCCTGACTGTGCACTCGCCTGAATGAGTACCCCCTTAGTGTGCACTCCTGAGTGTGCGCTCACCTGGGTGTGCACTTCCCTGAGTGAGCGTTCCCCTGAGTGTGCACTCCCCTGTGTGTGCACTCCCCTGCGTGAGGACTCCCCTGAGTGTGCACTCCCGTGAATGGGCACTCCCCTGAGTGTGCACTCCCCTGAGTGTGCACTCCACTCAGATTGCACTCCCCTGAGTGTGCACTCCCCTGAGTGTATGTTCACCTGAGTGTGCACTCGCTTGGGTGAGGACACACCTGAGTGTGCACTCTCCTGTGTGAGCTCTTCCCTGAGCGTGCACTCCTCTGAGTTTGCACTCTCCTCAGTGAGAACACCTCTGGGTGTGCACTCTCCTGAGTGTGCACTCCCCTGAATTTGCACTCCTCTGAGTTTGAGCCGGTCAAAACTGGTTTGAACTGGTCTGTTCCGGTTTGAGTCCGGTTTCAACTGGTCAAAACCAGTTTCAGCTGGTCTGATCTGGTTTCATCTGGTTTGAGCCTGTCCTGTCTGTTTTGAGCCAGTGAAAACCGGTTTGAGCCGGTGTGGTTTGGTTTGATCCGGGTGAGCCTGTGTGGTCTGGTTTGAGCCGGTCAAAACCGGTTTGAGCTGGTTGGACCGGTTTGATCTGGTTAAGACGGTCTGGTCCGGTTTGCACCGGTCAAGCCCGTTTTCAGCCGGTCTGGTCCGGTTTGAGTCCGGTCTGAGCCAGTCTGGTCCTGTTGGAGCTTGTAGGAGCTGGTCGGGTCTGGTTTGATCCAATTAGAGCCGGTCTGGCCAGGTTTGATCCGGTCTGGTCTGGTTTCAGCTGGTCAAAACGGGTTTGAGCTGGTCTGGTTTGGTTTTAGCCGGTCTGGTATGGTTTTAGCCTGTTTGGTCGAGTTTGAGCCGGTCAAAACCGGTTTGAGCCAGTCTGGTCCGATTTAAGCCGGTTTGAGCTGGTCCCAACACTTTTCAGACAGTGTGGTCCGGTTTGAATCCGGTTTGAGCCGCTCAAAACCGGTTTGATCCGGTCTAGTCCAGTTTGATCTGGTTTGATCCGGTTTGATCTGGTTTGAGCCGGTCTGGTCTGGTTTGATCCGGTTGAGCCGTTCTGGTCTGGTTTGTGCTGGTCTAAACCGGTTTGAGCCATTCTGGTCCGGTATGATTTCGGTTTGAGCCGGTCAACACCGCTTTTAGCTGGTCTGGACCGGTTTGAGTCCTGTTTGAGCTGGTCAACAACGGTTTGAGCCGGTCTTGACCGGTTTGAGTCCGGTTTGAGCCAGTCAAACCCGTTTGAGCTGGTCTGCTCCGTATTTACCCAATCAAAACGGTTTTGAGCCGGTCTAAGATACGATCTGGTCCGGTTTGATCTGGTCGAGCCTGTCTGGTCTGGTTTGAGCCGGTCAAAACCTGTGTGAGATGGTCTGGTCTACTTTGAGCCCGTCTGGTCAGGTTTCAACTGGTCTAAGAGCCGGTCTGGTCCAGTTTGATCCGGTTGAGCCGGTCTGGTCTGGTTTGAGCCGGTCCAAACCGCTTTGAGACGGTCTGATCGGGTAGTGGTCGGTCAAAACCGGTTTGTGCCGGTCTGGTGAGATTTGAGACTGTGAAAACTGGTTTGAGCTGGTCTGGTCCAGTTTGAGCCGGTCAAAACCGGTTTGAGAACGGTTTGGGCCATTCCAAAGCGGTTTGAGCTGGTCTAGTTCGATTTGAGCCAGTTAAAACCGGTTTGAGCCGGTCTAATATGTTCAAAACAAGTTCGAGCCTGACTGCTCCGGTTTGATCTGGTTTGAGCCGGTCTGGTCTGGTGTGATCCGGTTGAACCGGTCTGGTGTAGTTTGAGCCGATCAAAATTGGTTTGAGCCGTTCTGGTCCAGTATGAGTCCGGTTGGAGCCGGGCAAAACCGGTTTCAGTCGGTCTGGTCCGTATTGAGACGGTCAAAACCGGTTTGAGCTGGTGTAAGAGCCGGTCTTGTAGGGTTTGATCCGGTTTGTGCCGGTCTGGTCGAGTTTGAGCTGGTCAAAACTGATTTGAGCCGGTCATGTCCGGTTTCAGTCTGGTTTGAGCCGGTCTGGTCCGGTTTGAGTCCAGCTTGAGCTGGTCAAAACCGGTGTGATGCGGTCTGGTCCGGATTGAGCCGATGAAAACTGGTTTGAGTCCGGTTAGATCTGATTTGAGCCGGTATGGCCCGGTTTGAGCCTGTCTGGTCTGGTTTGAGCCGGTCAAAACTGGTTTGAGCCGGTCTGGCTGGGTTTGAGCCGGTCAAAACTGGTTTGAGCCGTCTGGCCGGGTTTGAGCCAGTCAAAACCAGTTGGAGCTGGTCTGGTCCGGTTTGATCTGGTTTCAGCCCGTCTGGTCCGGTTTGATCCGGTTGAGCCAGTCTGATCCGGTTTGAGCTGGTCAAAACAGGTTGGAGCCAGTCTGGTCCGCTTTGAGTCCGGTTTGAGCCGGTCTACACCCATTTGAGCCGGTCTGGTACGATTTGAGTCCAGTTTGAGCCGGTCTGATCCTGGTCCGGTTTGAGCCGGTCGAAAACGGTTTGAGCCGGTCTGGTCCGGCTTCAGTCCGTTTTGAGCTGGTCAACACCGGTTTGAGCCGCTCTGTTCCGGATTGTGTCCGGTTTGAGCCAGTCAAACCCGGTTAGAGCCGGTCTGGTCCGGTTTTAGCCGATCTGGTCGGTTTTCAGCCACTCAAAACTGGTATGAGCCGGTCTGGTCCGCTTTGAGTCTGGTTTGATACGGTCAAAACCGGTTTGTGCCGCTCTGGTACGACTTTAGCTGGTCAAATCTGGTTTGAGCTGTTCTGGTCAGGTTTGAGCAGGTCAAAACTGGTTTCAGCCTGTGTGCTCCGGTTTGAGTCTGGTTTGAGCCAGTCAACATTGGTTTGATCCGGTGTGGACCGGTTTGAGTCCGGATTGAGACGGTCTGGTCCTGGTCTGGTTTGAGCCGGTCAAAACCGGTTTGAGCCGGTCGGGTCCGGTTTGAGTCTGGTTTGAGCCGGTCAAAACAGGTTTGAGCCGGTCTGGTCTGGTTTGATCCGGTTTGATCCGGTCTAGACCGCTTTCATCTGGTTGAGCCTGTATGGTCTGGTATGAGGCGGTCCAAACTGTTTTGAGCCAGTCTTGTCTGGTTTGAGTCCGGTTTGATCCGGTTAAAGCCGGTCTGGTCTGGTTTGATTTGGTTTAGCCGGACTTGTCTGGTTTGACCTGGTCAAAACCGGTTTGAGCAGGTATGGTCCGGTTTGAGTCTCGTTTGAGATGGTCTGGTCTGGTATGAGCCCGTCAAAACCGGTTTGAGCCTGTCTTGTCTGTATTGAGACGATGAAAACCTGTTTGAGACGGTCTAAGAGCCGGTCTGGTCCAGTTTGATCTGGTTTAAGCGGGTCTGGTCCGGTTTGATCCGGTCGAGCTGGTCTGGTTCGGTTTGAGCTGGTCAAAACTGGTGTGAGCTGGTCTGGTCCGGTTTGAGTCCAGTTTGAGCCGGTTAATGCCGCTTTGAGCCGGTATGGTCCGGTTTAAGTTTCGTTTGAGCCCGTCAAAACCGGTTTGAGCCGGTCTGCTCCGATTTGAGTCTGGTTTGACCCAGTCAAAAACGGGTTGTGCCTGTCTGCTCCGATTTGAGCCAATCAAAACCGGTTTGAGCCGGTCTAAGAGCCGTTCTGGTCTGGTTTGATCCGATTTGTGTCTGTCTGGTCCGGTATGAGCCGGTCAAATCCGGTTTGAGCCGGTCTGTTCAGGTTTCTGTCCAGTTTGAGCTGGTTGAAATCGGTCTCAGCCGGTCTAGTCCGGTGTGAGCTGGTCAAAACCTGTTTGAGCCGTTCTGGTCTGGTTTGAGGCAATTTGAGCCGGTCTGTTCCGGTTTGATCCGGTTGAGCTGGTCTGGTCTTTTTTGAGCTGGTCAAAACCGGTTTGAGCCAGTCTGGTCAGATTTGAGCCTGTCAAAACTGGTTTGAGCCGGTCTGGTACAGTTTGAGACGGTCAAAACCGGTTTGAGTACGGTTTGGGCCATTCAAAACCGGTATGAGCCGGACTGGATCGATTTGTGCTGGTCAAAACCGGTTTCAGCCGGACTATTACGGTCAAAACAGGTTTGAGCCGGTCTCCTCCGATTTGATCCGGTTTGAGCCGGTCTGCTCCGGTTTGATGTGGTTGAGCTGGTCTGGTCTGGTTTGACCCAATCAAAACCGGTTTGATCCGGTCTGGTCCGGTTTGAGTCCGGCTTGAGCCTGTCAAAACCGGTTTGAGCCTGTCTGGTCCGGTTTGAGCCGAACAAAACCAGTTTGAGCTGGTCTGGTCCGGTTTGAGTGCCTTTTGAGCCGGTCAACACCAGTGTGAGCCGTTCTGGTCCAGTTTGAGTCCGGTTTGAGCTGATCTGGTCCTGGTCCGGTTTGAGATGGGAAAACCGCTTTGAGCACTTCTGGTCCGGTTAGAGACCGGTTTGAGCCGGTCAACAGCGGTTTGAGCCAGTCTGGTCCGGTTTGAGTCCACTTTGAGGTGGTCTGGCCCTGGTCCGGTTTGAACCGGTGGAAACCGGTTTGAGCCGGACTCGTCCTGTTTGAGCCAGTGAAAACCGGTTTGAGCCGGACTCGTCCGGTTTGAGCTGGTCAAAACCGGTTTGAGCCGGTCTGCTCCTGTTTGATCCGGTTTAAGCCGGTCTGGTTCGGTTTGATCCGGTTGAGCTGGTCTGGTCAGGTTTGAGCTGGTCAAAACCAGTTGGACTTGGTCTGGTCGGGTTGGAGTCTGGTTGGAGCCGGTCAACACCAGTTTGAGACGGTCTGGTCTGGTTTCAGTCCGGTTTGAGCTGGTCATAACCGGTTTGAACCGGTCTGGTCCTGTTTCAGCCGGTCTAAGAGCCGATCTGGTCCGGTTTGATTCGGTTTGAGTCGGTCTGGTCCGGTTTGAGTCCGATTTGAGCTGGTCAAAACCGGTTTTAGCCAGTCTGGTCCTATTTGAGCCGGTCTAAGTGCCGGTCTGGTCCGGTTTGATTTGGTTTGAGCCGGTCTGGTACGGGTTGAGCCAGTCTAATCCAGTTTGAGCCGTTCTGGTCTGGTTTGAGTCTGGTTTGAGCCGGTAAAACCCTGTCTGAGCCAGTCTGGTCCAGTTTAAGCCTTTCTGTTCAGGTCTGAGCCAGTCAACACCGGTTTGAGCCAGTCTGGTCTGGTTTGATCCGGTTGAGCCGGTATGGTCTGGTTAGAGCCCATTAAAACCAGTTTGAGCCGGTCGGGTCCGATTTTAGCCGGTAAAAAGTGTTCTGAGCCAGTCTGGTCCGATTTTAGTTGGTGTGGTCGGCGTTGACCCAGTCAAAACCGGTTTCAGCCGGTGTCGTCCGGTTTCAGCAGGTCTGGTCACGTTTGAGCCAGTGAAAAGCGGTTTGAGCCGGTCTGGTCCTGTTAGAGTCTGGTTTGAGCCGGACAAAATCGGTTTGTGCTGCTCGGGTCCGATTTGAGCCGGTCAAAACCGGTTCGAGCCGGTCTATTCCTGTTTGAGTCCAGTTTGAATGGGTCTGGTCTAGTTTTAGCCGGTCTGGTAGGGTTTGAGCCGGTCAAAACCGGTTTGAGCCTGTCTGGTCTGATTTGACCCGGTCAAAACCGGTTTGAGGCGGTGTTGTCCCATTTCATCCGGTCTGGTCGGGTTTGAGCCGGTTAAAACCGCTTATAGCCTGTCTGGTCCGGTTTGATCCGGTTTCAGCGGTTCTGGTCCGGTTTGATCCGGTTTGAGCCGGTCTGGTTGGCTTTGATCTAGTTGAGACAGTCTCGTCTGGTTTGAGTCGGTCCAAACCGGTTTGAGCCGGTCTCGTCCGGTTTCAGCCGGTCTGGTCAGGTTTGAGCCAGTCAAAACGGATTTGAGATGGTCTGGTCCGGTTTGAGTCCGGTTTGAGACGGTCTGGTCCGGTTTGAGCCTGTCAAAACCAGTTTGAGCCGTTCTGGTCCGTTTTGAGCGGATCAAAACCGGTTTGAGATGGTCTAAGAGACGGTCTGGTCTGGATTGATCTGGTATAAGCCGGTCTGGTCCGATTTGATCCGGTTGAGCCGGTCTGGTTCGGTTTGAGCTGGTCAAAAGTGGTCTGAGCCAGTCTGGTCCGGTTTTAGTTGGTCTGGTCGGGGTTGACCCGGACAAAACCGGTTTCAGCCTGTCTCGTCCGTTTTCAGCCGGTCTGGTCGGGATTGAGCTGGTGAAAACCGGTTTGAGCCGGTCTGGTCCTGTTTGAGTCTTGTTTGAGCTGGTCAAAATCGGTTTTTGCTGCTCTGGTCCGATTTGAGCCCGTCAAAACGGGTTTGAGACGGTCTATTCCTGTTTGAGTCCGGTTTGAACGGGTCTGGTCCGGTTTTAGCCGGTGTGGTAGGGTTTGAGCCGGTCAAAACCGGTTTGAGCCTGTCTGGTCCGGTTTCAGACGGTCTGGTCGGGTTTGAGCCGGTCAAAACCGGTTTATGCCGATCTGATCTGATTTGACCCGGTCAAAACCAGTTTGAGGCAGTCTCGTCCCAATTCAGCCAATCTGGTTGGGTTAGAGCCGATTAAAACTGGTTTGAGCTGGTCTGGTACGGTTTGGTCCGGTTTCAGCGGTTCTGGTTCGGTTTGATCCGGTTTGAGCCGTTCTGGTCCGCCTTGATCTGGTTGAGCCAGTCTGTTCTGGTTTGAGCCAGTCCAAACTGGTTTGAGCCGTTCCGGTAAGGTTGGATCCTATTTGTGCCAGTCTGGGCGGGTTTGAGTCGGTCAAAACCGGTTTGAGACGGTATAGTCCGGTTTGAGTCTAATTTGGGCCGGTCAAAACCGGTTTGAGGCGGTCTAGTATGGTTTGAGCCAGTAAAAATTGGTTTGAGACGTTCTTGTCCGGTTTGAGTCCGGTTTTAGCCAGACAAAATCGGTTTGACCCGGTCTGGTCCGATTTAGCCGATTTGAGCTGCTCTGGTCTGGTTTGCGCCGGTCATATCCGGTTTGATCCGATCTGGTCCAGTTTGAGCTGGTGAACACCGGTTTGAGCCGGTCTTGTCCGGTTTGTTCCGGTTTTAGTCGGTCTGGTCCGGACTGAGCTGGTCTGGTCCAGTTTGAGCCGGTCAAAACCGGTTTGAGCTGGTCTGGTCTTATATTAGCCGGTCAAAACCGATTTGAGCCGGTTTAAGAGCCGGTCTCCTCCGGTTTGATCCGATTTGAGCCAGTCTGCTCCAGTATGAGTGGGTCAAAACAGGTTTGAGCTGGTCTGGTACCGTTTGAGATGGTCTGGTCCAGTGTGAGTCCGGGTTGAGCCGGAGAAACACAGTTTGAGCCGGTCTAGTCCGCTTTGAGCCGGTTGAGCTTGTCTGGTCTGGTTTGAGCTGGTGAAAAGAGGATTCAGCCGGTCTGGTCTGGTTTGATCTGGTTTGATGTGCTCTGGTCCGGTCTGAGCCGGTCTGGACCGGTTTGATCTGGTCAAACCGGTTTGAGCTGGTCTGGTCCGGTTTGAGCCGGTCTGGTCTGGTTTGATCCGGTGTAAGCCGGTCTGGTCCGGTTTGATTCGTTTGAGCCGGTATGGTCTGGTTTGAGCCATTCAAAACCGGTTTGAGCCGCTCTGGTCCGGTTTGCGTCCGGTTTGAGCTGGTCAACACTGGTTCGAGTCGGTCTGGTCCGGTTTCAGCTGTTCTGGACGGGTTTGATTCGGTCAAAACCGGTTTGAGGTGGTCTCGTCCTGTTTCAGCTGGTCTGGTCGGATTTGAGCCGGTTAAAACCGGTTGGAGTCAGTCTGATCCGGATTGATCCGGTTTCAGCAGTTCTGGTCTGGTTTGATCCGGTTTGAGCAGGTCTGGTCCGCTTTGATCTGGTTGAGCCAGTCTGGTCTGGTTTGAGCAGGTCCAAAGCAGTTTGAGGCGGTCTCATCCAGTTTCAGCCGGTCTGGTCGGGTTTGAGCCGGTGAAAACCGGTTTGAGCCGCTCTGGTCCGGTTTGAGTGCGGTTTGAGCAGGTCATAACCAGTTAGAGCCAGTGTAGTCCGCTTTGAGCCGGTCAAAACCAGTTTGAGCCGGTCTGGTCTGGTTTTAGCTGGTCTGGACGGGTTTGAGTCGGTCAAGGGTTTGAGGTGGTCTCGTCCAGTTTTAGCCAGTCTGGTCTTGTTTGAGTCAATCAAAACTGCTTTGAGCCGGTGTGGTCCTGTTTGAGTCTGGTTTGAGCTGGTCAAATTCGGTTTGTGCTGCTCTCCTCCGATTTGAGCTGGTCAAAACCGGTTTGAGCCGGTCTGGTCCGGTTTGATCCGGTGTAAGCTGGTCTGGTCCGGTTTGAGTCGTTTGAGCCGGTATGATCTGGTTTGAGCCATTCCAAACCGGTTTGAGCCGTTCTGGTCCGGTTTGCGTCCGGTTTGAGCTGGTCAACACCGGTTTGAGTCGGTCTGGTCCGGTTTTAGCCAGTCTGGACGGGTTTGATTCGGTCAAAACCGGTTTGAGGTGGTCTCGTCCCGTTTCAGCTGGTCTGGTCGGGTTTGAGCCGGTTAAAACTGGTTGGAGCCAGTCTGATCTGGATTGATTCGGTTTCAGCAGTTCTGGTCCGGTTTGATCTGGTATGAGCCAGTCTGGTCCGCTTTGATCTGGTTGAGCCAGTCTGGTCTGGTTTGAGCCGGTCCAAAGAAGTTTGAGGCGGTCTCATCCAGTTTCAGCCGGTCTGGTCGGGTTTTAGCCGGTGAAAACCGGTTTTGAGCCGGTCTGGTCCTGTTTGAGTCTGGTTTGAGCCGGTGAAAATCGGTTTGTGCTGCTCTGGTCCGATGTGAGCCGGTGAAAACCGGTTTGAGCCTGTCTATTCCAGTTTGAGTCCGGTTTGAACGGATCTTGTCCGGTTTTAGCCGGTCTGGTAGGGTTTGAGCTGGTCAAAACCGGTTTGAGCCTGTCTGGTCTGGTTTCAGACGGTCTGTTCGGGTTTGAGCCGGTGAAAACCGGTTTGAGCCGGTCTGGTCTGGTTTGAGTGTGGTTTGAACCGGTCAAAATCGGTTTGTGCTGCTCTGGTCCGATTTGAGCCGGTGAAAACCGGTCTGAGCCGTTCTGGTCTGGTTTGAGTGTGGTTTGAGCCGTACAACACAATTTTGAGATGGTCTGATCAGGTTTGAATGCAGTTTGAGCCGGTCATAACCAGTTAGAGCCGGTCTAGTCCGCTTTGAGCCGGTCTGGTCCGGTTTGAGCCGGTGTGGTCCGGATTTATCCGGTTTAAGCCGGTCTGTTCCGGTTTGATTCCTTTGAGCCGGTATGGTCTGGTTTGAGCCATTCAAAACCGGTTTGAGCCGGTCTGGTCCAGTATGAGTCCGGTTTGAGCTGGTCAACACCGGTTTGAGCCGGTCTGGTCCAGTTTGAGTCAGGTTTGAGCCAGTCAACACCGGTTTAATCCATTCTGGTCTGGTTTGAGTCTGGTTTGAGCCGGTCTGGTCCGATTTGAGCCGGTCAAAATCAGTTTGAGCCATTCTGATCCGTATTGAGCAGATGAAAACTGGTTTGAGACGCTCTAAGAGCTGGTCAGGTCCAGTTTGATCCGGTTTAAGCCGTTCTGATCCGGTTTGATCCGATTTAAGCCGGTTTGATCTGGTTTGATCCGGTTGAGCCGGTCTGGTTCGGTTTGAGCCGGTCAAAACTGGTCTGAGCCAGTATGGTCCGTTTTTAGCCAGTCTGGTCGGGGTTGACCCAGTCAAAACTGGATTCAGGTGGTCTCGTCCGGTTTCAGTCGGTCTGGTCGGGTTTGAGCCGGTGAAAACCGGTTTGAACCGGTCTGGCTCTGTTTGAGTCTGCTTTGAGCTGGTCAAAATCGGTTTGTGCTTCTATGGTCCGATTTGAGCCGGTCAAAACCGGTTTGAGCCGGTCTGGTCCCGTTTGAGTCCGGTTTGAGCCGGACAACACCAGTTTGAGACGGTTTGGTCCGGGTTGAGTGTGGTTTGAGCTGGTCATAACCGGTTAGAGCCGGTCTGGTCTGCTTTGAGCCAGTCAAAACCGGTTTTGAGCCAGTCTGGCCCGGTTTTAGCCGGTCTGGAATGGTTTGAGTCGGTCAAAACCGGTTTGAGGCGGTCTCGTCCAGTTTCAGCCGGTCTGGTCGGGTTTGAGTTGGTCAAAACCGGTTTGAGCCGGTGTGGTCCTGTTTGAGTCTATTTTGATTTGGTCAAATTCTGTTTGTGCTGCTCTCGTCCGATTTGAGCCGGTCAAAACCAGTTTGAGCTGGTCTGGTGCAGTTTGATCCGGTTAAAGCCGGTCTGGTGCTGTTTGAGTCCGGTTTGAGCCGGTCAAACCCTGTTTGTGCCAGTCTGGTTCGGTTTAAGCCAGTCTGGTCGGGTTTGAGCCGGTCAAACCTGGTTTCATCCGGTCTGGTCTGGTTTGATCCGGTTAAAGCCGGTGTGGTCCGGTTTGATCCAGTTGAGCCGGTCTGTTCTGGTTTGACCCGGTCAAAACCAGTTTGATCTGGTCTGGTCCGGTTTGAGTCCGGTTTGATATGGTCTGGTCCGGTTGGAGCCGGTCAAAACCGGTTTGAGCCGTTCTGGTCCGTATTGAGCCGATCAAAACCGGTTTCAGACTGTCTAAGGGCCGGTCTGGTCTGGTTTGATCCGGTTTGAGTCTGTCTGGTCCGGTTTGAGCTGGTCAAAACCGGTTTGAAGCAGTCTGTTCCGGTTTGAGTCCAATTTGAGCTGGTCAAACCCAGTTTGAGCCGGTCTGGTCCGGTGTTAGCTGGTCAAATCCTGTTTTAGCCGGTCTGGTGTGGTTTGAGCCGGTTTGAGCCGGTCTGGTCCTGTTTGATCCGGTAGAGCCGGTCTGGGCTTTTGTGAGCTGGTCAAAACCGGTATGAGCCGGTCTGGTCCGATTTGAGCCGGTCAAAACCGTTTTCAGCCGGTCTGGTCCGGTTTGAGTCCAGTTTGAGCTGGTCTGGTCCGGTTTCAGCTGGTCAAAACCGGTTTGAGCCGGTCTGATCCGTTTTGATCCGGTTTGAGCCTGTCTGGTCAGGTTTGAGCCGTTCTGGTCCGGTTTGAGTCTGGTTTGAGTGAATCAACACCGGTTTGAGCCGGTCTGGTCCAGTTTGAGTCAGGTTTGAGCCGGTCAACACCAGTTTGAGCCGGTCTGGTCCGGTTTGAGTCCAATTTGAGCCGGTCAAAACTGGATTGAGCCGGTCTGGTCCGGTTTGTGCCGGTCTAAGAGACGGTCTGGTCCGGTTTGATTAGGAGTGAGGCGGTCTGGTCTGCTTTGAGCCAGTCTAACCCGGTTGAGCCGTTCTGGTCCCCTTTGAGTGCAGTTTGAGACGGTCTAACCCTGCTTGAGCCAGTCTGGTCCGGTTTCGGCCTGTCTGGTCGGGTTTGAGCCGGTCAACCCTGGTTTGAGCCGGTCTGGTCCGGTTACATCCGGTTAAAGCCATTCTGGTCCTGATTCAGTCCGATTTGAGCCGGTCTGCTCCGGTTTGAGCCGGTCTGCTCCGGTTTGAGACGGTCCAAGAGCCGGTCTGGTCCGGTTTGAGCCGATCTGGTCCGGTTTGAGACAGTCTAACCCGGTTTGAGCCGTTCTGGTCCGGTTTGAGTCCATTTTGAGCCGGTCAAACACTGTTTGAGCCAGTCTGGTTCGGTTTAAGCCAGTCTGGTCGGGTTTGAGCCCGTCAACCCTGGTTTGAGCCGGTGTGGTCCGGTTTGATCCGGTTAAAGCTGGTCTGGTCCGGTTTGATCCGGTTCAGCCCGTCTGTTCTGGTTTGACCCGGTCAAAAGCGGTTTGAGCTGGTCTGGTCCGGTTTGAGTCCGGTTTGAGATGGTATCATCCGGTTTGAGCTGGTCAAAAGCGGTTTGAGTCATTCTGGTCCGTATTGAGCCAATCAAAACCGGTTTGAGACTGTCTAAGGGCCATTCTGCTCCAGTTTATAAGGGCCAGTCTGGTCCGGTTTGATCCGATTTGAGTCTGTCTGGTCCGGTTTGAGCTGGTCAAAACCGGTTTGAGCCGGTGTGTTCCGGTTTGAGTCCAATTTGAGCGGGTCAAAACCGGTTTGAGCTGCTCTGGTCCGGTGTGAGCTGGTCAAATCCTGTTTGAGCCGGTCTGGTGCGGTTTGAGCCAGTTTGAGCCGGTCTCGTCCGGTTTGATCCGGTAGAGCCGGTCTGGGCTTTTGTGAGCTGGTCAAAACCAGTTTGAGCCGTTCTGGACGGTTTGATCCGGTTTGAGGCGGTCTGGTCCGATTTGAGCCGCTCAAATCCGTTTTCAGCCAGTCTGGTCTGGTTTGAGTCCGGTTTGAGTTGGTCTGGTCTGCTTTGATATGGTTGAGCCAGTCTGGTCTGGTTTGAGCCAGTCCAAACAGGTTTGAGCCGGTCTTGTCCAGTTTCAGCTGGTCTGGTCGGGTTTGAGCCAGTCAAAACGGGTTTGAGACGGTGTGGTCCGGTTTGAGTCCGGTTTGAGCCGGTCAAAACCGGTTTGAGCCGGGCTGGTCCATTTTGAGTCCGGTTTGAGCTGGACAACACCAGTTTGAGATATTCTGGTCCGGTTTGAGTGCGGTTTGAGCCGGTCATAACCGGTTAGAGCCGGTCTAGTTTGCTTTGAGCCGGTCAAAACTGGTTTGAGCCGGTCTGGTCCGGTTTTAGCCGGTCTCGACGGATTTGAGTCGGTCAAAACCGGTTTGAGGCGGTCTCGTCCAGTTTTAGCCGGTTTGGTCGGGTTTGAGTCAGTCAAAACCGGTTTGAGCCGGTGTGTCCTGTTTGAATCTGATTTGAGCCATTTAAAACCAGTTTGACCCAGTCTGGTCCTGTTTGAGTCCGGTTTGAGCCAGTCAAAACCGGTTTGAGGCTGTCTGGACTGGTTTTAGCTGGTCAAAAGCGGTTTGCAACTGATTTGAGCCGGTCTGTTGCGGTTTGAGCCGGACTGCTCCGGTTTCATGCGGTTGAGCCGGTATGGTCTGGTTTGATCCGGTTAAAACCGGTTTGAGCCGGTAGGGTCCGGTTTGAGTCTGGTTTGAGGCAGTCAAAACCGGTTTCAGCTGGTCTGGTCCGGTTGGATCCAGGTTGAGCGCTTCTGGTCCTGTTTGATCCGGTCTGGTTCGCTTTGATCTGGTTGAGCCAGTCTGGTCTGGTGTGAGCCGGTCCAAACCGGTTTGAGCTGGTCTCGTCCGGTTTCAGCCAGTCTGGTCGGGTTTGAGCCAGTCAAAACGGGTTTGAGACAGTCTGGTCCGGTTTGAGTCTGGTTTGAGCCAGACAACACCAGTCTGAGACGGTCTGGTCTGGTTTGAGTGCGGTTTGACCAGGTCATAACATGGTCTAGTCCGCTTTGTGCCAGTCAAAACTGGTTTGAGCCTGTCTGGTTCGGTTTTAGCCGGTCTGGACGAGTTTGAGTCGGTCACAACCGGTTTGACGTGGTCCCATCCAGTTTCAGCCGGTCTGGTCGGGTTTGAGCCAGTCAAAACTGGTTTGAGCCGGTGTGGTGCAGTTTGAGTCTGGTTTGAGCTGGTCAAATTCGGTTTGTGCTGCTCTCGTCCGATTTGAGCCGGTCAAAACCGGTTTGAGCCGGTGTGGTCTGGTTTGATCCAGTTTAAGCCGGTCTGGACCGGTTTGATTCGTTTGAGTCGGTATGGTCAGGTTTGAGCCGTTTAAAACCGGTTTGAGCTGGTCTGGTCTGGTTTGATTCCGGTTTGAGCTGGTCAACACCGGTTTGAGCCGTTCTGGTCCAGTTTGAGTCAGGTTAGAGCCGGTCAACACCGGTTTGATCAGTTCTGGTCCGGTTTGAGTCCGGTTTGAGCCGGTCTGGTCCCGTTTGAGCCAGTCAAAACCGGTTTGAGCCGTTCTGATCTGTATTGAGCGGATCCAAACCTGTTTGAGACGGTCTAAGAGCCGGTCTGGTCCGGTTTGATCCGGTTTAAGCCGGTGTGTTCCTGTTTGATACGGTTGAGCCGGTCTGGTTCGGTTTGAGCCGGTTAAAACAGGTCTGAGCCAGTCTGGTACTGTTTTAACCAGTCTGGTCTGGGTTGACCCAGTTAAAACCGGTTTCAGCCGTTCTCGTCCGTTTTCAGACGGTCTGTTCGGGTTTGAGCCGCTGAAAACCGGTTTGAGCCGGTCTGGTCCCGTTTGAGTCTGGTTTGAGCCCGTCAAAATCGGTTTGTGCTGCTCTGGTCCGATTTGAGCTGGTGAAAACTGGTTTGACCCGGTCTATTCTGGTTTGAGTCCTGTTTGAACGGGTCTTGTCAAGTTTTAGCCGGTCTGGTAGGGTTTGAGCCGGTCAAAACCGGTTTGAGCCTGTCTGGTCCGGTTTCAGACGGTCTGGTCGGGTTTGAGCCCGTCAAAACCGGTTTGTGCCAGTCTGGTCTGATTTGACCCGGACAAAACCGGTTTGAGGCGGTCTCGTCCCATTTCACCTGGTCTGGTCGGGTTTGAGCCAGTTAAAACCGGTTTGAGCCTGTTTGGTCCGGTTTGATCCGGTTTCAGTGGTTCTGGTCCGGTTTGATCCGGTTTGAGCTGGTGTGGTCTGCTTTGATCTGGTTGAGCCAGTCTGGTCTGGTGTGAGCCGGTCCAAACTGGTTTGAGCCTGTCTCATCCGGTTTCAACGGGTCTGGTCGGGTTTGAGCCAGTAAAAATGCGTATGAGACGGTCTGGTCCGGTTTGAGTCCGGTTTGAGCCGGTCAACACCGGTTTGAGCCGGTCTGGTCCGGTTTGAGTCTGGTTTGAGCCAGACAACACCAGTGTGAGACGTTCTGGTCCGGTTTGAGTGCGGTTTGAGCCGGTCATAACCAGTTAGAGCCAGTCTAGTCCACTGTGAGCCGGTCAAAATTGGTTTGAGCTGGTCTGGTCCAATTTTAGCCGGTCTGGTCAGGGTTGACCCGGTCAAGACCAGTTTCAGCCGGTCTCATCCGGTTTCAGCTGGTCTGGTCGGGTTTGAGCCGGTGAAAACCAGTTTGAGCCGGTCTGGTCCTGTTTGAGTGTGGTTTGAGCTGGGCAAAATCAGTTTGTGCTGCTCTGGTCCGATTTGACCCGGTCAAAACCGGTTTGAGCCGGTCTATTCCTATTCCGGTTTGAGTCCTGTTTGAATGGAACTGGTCCGGTTTTAGCCGGTCTGGTAGGGTTTGAGCCGGTCAAAACCGGTTTGAGCCAGTTGGTCCGGTTTAGGATGGTCTGGTCGGGTTTGAGCTGGTAAAAACCAGTTTGGGCCAGTCTGGTCCGATTTGAGCTGGTGAAAACCGGTTTGAGGCGGTCTCGTCCTGTTTCAGGAGGTCTGATCCGGTTTGAGCCGGTTAAAACCGGTTTGAGCCGGTCTGGTCCGGTTTGATCTGGTTTCAGCTGTTCTGGTCCGGTTTGATCCGGTTTGAGCCGGTGTGGTCCGCTTTGATCTGGTTGAGCCAGTCTGGTCTGGTTTGAGCCAGTCCAAACCGGTTTGAGCTAGTCTCGTCTGCTTTCAGCCAGTCTGGTCCGGTTTGAGCCGGTCAAAACGGGTTTGAGACGGTCTGGTCTGGTTTGAGTCCGGATTGAGCCGGGCAAAACTGGTTTGAGCTGGTCTGGTCTGGTTTGAGTGCGGTTTGAGCTGGTCATAACCGGTTAGAGCCGGTCTAGTCCGCTTTGAGCTGGTGAAAACCAGTTTGAACCAGTCTGGTCCGGTTTTAGCTGGTCTGGTCGGGTTTGAGCCGGTCAAAACCGGTTTGAGGCTGTCTCGTCCAGTTTCAGCCGGTCTGGTCGGGATTGAGCCGGTCAAAACCGGTTTGAGCCGGTGTGGTCCTGTTTGAGTCTGGTTTGAGCTTGTCAAATTCGGTTTGTGCTGCTCTCGTCCTATTTGAGCCGTTCAAAACCGGTTTGAGCCAATCTGGTGCGGTTTGATCCGGTTTAAGCGGGTCTGGTCTGGTTTGAGCCGGTCAAACCCGGTTGGAGCCTTTATGGTCCGTTTTGAGCGGATCAAAACCGGTTTGAGACGGTCTAAGAGCCGGTCTGGTCTGGTTTGATCCAGTATAAGCCGTTCTGGTCCGCTTTGATCCGGATGAGCCGGTCTGGTTCGGTTTGAGTCGGTCAAAAGTGATCTGAGCCAGTCTGGTCCGGTTTTAATTGGTCTGGTCGGGGTTGACCCGTTCAAAACCGGTTTCAGCCAGTCTCATCCGGTTTCAGCTGGTCTTGTCAGGTTTGAGCCGATGAAAACCGGTTTGAGCCGGTCTGGTCCGGTTTGAGTGTGGTTTGAGCCGGTCAAAATCGGTTTGTGCTTCTCTGGTCCGATTTGAGCCAGTCAAAACCGGTCTGAGCCGTTCTGGTCTGCTTTGAGTGTGGTTTGAGCCGGACAACACCAGTTTGAGACGGTCTCGTCCGGTTTGAATGCGGTTTGAGCCGGTCATAACTGGTTAGAGCCGGTCTAGTCGGCTTTGAGCCGGTCTGGTCTGGTTTGAGCCGGTCTGGTCCGGTTTGATCCGGTGTAAGCCGGTCTAGTCCGGTTTGATTCGTTTGAGCCGTTATGGTCTGGTTTGAGCCATTCAAAACCGGTTTGAGCCGTCCTGTTCCGGTATGCGTCCGGTTTGAGCTGGTCAACACAGGTTTGAGCCGGTCTGGTCCAGTTTGAGTCCGGTTTGAGCCTGACAACACCAGTTTGAGACGATCTGGTCCAGTTTGAGTGCAGTTTGATCCGGTCAAAATTGGTTATAGCCTGTCTAGTACGCTTTGAGCTGGTCAAAACCGGTTTGAGGCGGTCTCATCCAGTTTCAGCCGGTCTTGTCGGGTTTGAGCCGTTTAAAACCGGTTTGAGCCGGTCTGGTCCTGTTTGAGTCTGGTTTGAGCTGGTCAATTTCGGATTGTGCTGCTCTCGTCCGATTTGAGCCTGTCAAAACCCGTTTGAGCCGGTCTGGTACAGTTTGATCCGGTTTAAGCCTGTCTGGTCCAGTTTGATTCGGTTGAGCGGGTATGGTCTGGTTTGAGCCATTCAAAACCGGTTTGAGTCGGTCTTTTCCTGTTTGAGTTCGATTTGAGCCGTTTAAAACTGGTTTGACCCGGTCTGGTCCTCTTTGAGTCTGGTTTGAGCAAGTCAATACTGGTTTGAGGATGTCTGGACCAGTATGAGCTGGTCAAAAGCGGTTTGCGACTGGTTTGAGCCGGTCTGTTCCGGTTTGATCCGGTGTAAGCTGGTCTGGTCCGGTTTGATTCGTTTGAGCTGGTATGGTCTGGTTTGAGCCATTCAAAACTGGTTTGAGCCGTTCTGATCCGGTTTGAGTCCGGTTTGAGCTGGTCAACACCGGTTCGAGCCGGTCTGGTCCGGTTTTAGCCGGTCTAAGAGCCGGTCCGTTCCGGTTTGATTCGGTTTGAGTCGGTCTGGTCCGGTTTCAGCCAATCTAACACAGTTTGAGCCATTCTGGTCTGGTTTGAGCCCGGTTTGAGCCGGTCAAACCCTGTTTGAGCCAGTCTGGTTCGGTTTAAGCCAGTCTGGTCGGGCTTGAGGCGGTCAACCCTGGTTTACGCCGGTCTGGTCCGGTTTGATCCGGTTAAATACGGTCTGGTCCGTTTTGATCCGGATAAGCCGGTCTGCTCAGGTTTGTCCCGGTCAAAGCCGGTTTGAGCTGGTCTGGTCCGGTTTGAGTCAGGTTTGAGATGGTCTGGTCCGGTTTGAGCCGGTCAAAACCGGTTTAAGCCGTTCTGGTCCGTATTGAGCTGATCAAAACCGGTTTGACACTGTCTAAGGCCTGATCTGGTCTGGTTTGATCCGGTTTGAGTCTGTCTGGTCCGGTTTGAGCTGGTCAAAACCGGTTTGAGTCTGTCTGTTCTGGTTTGAGTCCAACTTGAGCCAGTCAAATCCGGTTTGAGCCGGTCTGGTCCGGTGTGAGCTGGTCAAATCCTGTTTGAGCCGGTCTAGTGCGGTTTGAGCCGGTTTGAGACGGTGTGGTTCGGTTTGATCCGATAGAGCTGTTCTGGGCTTTTGTGAGCTGATCAAAACCGGTTTGAGCCGGTGTGGTCCAGTTTGATCCGGTTTGATGCAGTCTGGTCCGACTTGAGCCGGTCAAAACCGTTTTCAGCCGGTCTGGTCCGGTTTGAGTCCGGTTTGAGCTGGTCTGGTCCGGTTTCAGCTGGTCAAAACCGGTTTGAGACGGTTTGGTCCGTTTTGATCTGTTTTGAGCCTGTTTAGTCCGGTTTGAGCCGTTCTGGTCCGGTTTGAGTCTGGTTCGAGCCGGTTAACACTGATTTGTGACGGTCAGTTCCGGTTTGAGTCCCGTTTGAGCTGGTCAACACCGGTTTGAGCCGGTCTGGTCCAGTTTGAGTTAGGTTTGAGCCAGTCAACACCGGTTTGATCCGTTATGGTCCGGTTTGAGCCCAGTTTGAGACGGTCTGGTCCGGTTTGAACCGGTTTGAGCCGGTCTGATCCGGTTTGAACCGGTTTGAGCCGGTTTGATCTGGTTTGAGCCGGTCTGGTCCGGTTTGAGCCTGTCAAGTACGGTTTAAGACGGTCTGGTCCGGTTTGAACTGGTTGAGCTGGTCTGGTCTGGTTTGAGCCGATCCTAACCAGTTTCAGCTGGTCTGCTCCAGTTTGAGCCGGTCAAAACCGGTTGAGCCGGTCTGTTACGGTTTGATCCCCTGAGTGTGCACTCCCCTGAGTGAGCGCTCACCTGAGTGGGCACTCTGCTTTGTGAGCACCTCCCTGTGTGTGCACTCCCCTGAGTGTGCCGTCGTCTGAATGAGCACTCCCCTGAGTGTGCACTCCTCTGAGTTCGCACTCTCCTAAGTGAGGAACCGTCTGAGTGTGAAGTCCCCTGAGTGTGTGCTCCCCAGAGTGTGCGCTCCCCGGAGTGTGCACTCCCCTGAGTGAGCGCTCCCCTGAGTGGGCACTCCCCTGAGTGTGCACTCGCCTGACTGAGGACTACTGAGTGTGCACACCCATGAGTGTGAACTCGTCTGAGAGAGGACTCCCTTGAGTGTGCACTCCCCTGAGTGTATGCTCACTTGAGTGTGCATGCCCCTGAGTGTGCACTCCCCTGAGTGTGCACTCGCCTGAGTGAGGACACCCCTGAGTGTGCACTCCCCTGAGTTAGCACTCCTCTGAATGTGCACTCCTCTGAGTTTGCACTTCCCTGAGTGAGGACTCTCCTGGTGTGCACTCCCCTGAGTGTGCGCTACCCTGAGTGTGTGCTTCCCTGAGTGTGCACTCCCATGAGTGAGCGCTCCGCTGAGTGTGAACTCCCCTGAGTGTACACTCACCTGAGTGAGGATACCCCTGAGAGTGCACTCCCCTGTGTGAGCACTCCCCTGAGTGTGCACTCCTGTTAGTTCACACTATCCTGAGTGAGGATGCCACTGAGTGTGCACTCACCTGAGTGTGCGCTCCCCTGAGTGTGCACTCCCCTGAGTGAGCGCTCCCCTGAGTGTGCTCTCACCTGAGAATGCACTCACCTGTGTGAGGACTCCCCTGAGTGTCCACTCCCCTGAGATTGCGCTCCCCTGAGTGTGCGCTCCCCTGAGTGAGCACTTCCCTGAGTGCGAACTCCCCTGCGTGTGCACTCCACTGGGTGAGGACACCCCAGAGTGTGGACTCGCCTGAGTGTGAACTCGCCTGAGTGAGGCTCCCCTGAGTGAGAACTCCCCTGAGTGAGCGCTCTCTTGTTGGGGCACTTGCTTGAGTGATGACCCCTTTGGGTGAGCCCTCCACTGTGTGTGCCTGCTCTGAGTTCGCACTCTCCTGAGTGAGGATTTCCCTGAGTGTGCACTCCCCTGAGTGTGCACTTTCCTGAGTGTGCACTCCCCTGGGTGAAGACACCCCTGAGTGTGCACTCTCCTGGGTGCACACTCCCCTGAGTGTTCCTTCCCCAGGGTGTGCACTCCCCTGCGTGTGCGCTCCCCTGAGTGTGCACTCCCGTGTGTGAGCGCTCCCCTGAGTGTGCTCTCGCCTGAGTAAGGACTACTGAGTGTGCACACCCCTGAGTGTGACCTCACCTGAGTGAGGATTCCCCTGAGTGTGCACTCCCCTGAGTGCATGCTCACCTGAGTGTACACTCCCCTGAGTGTGAACTCACCTGAGTGAGGACTCCCCTGAGTGTGCACTCCACTGAATGAGCACCCCCCTGAGTGTACACTCCCCTGAGTGTGCTCTCCCCTGAGTGTGTACTCCCCTGAGTGTTCACTCTTCAGGGTGTGCACTCCCCTGAGAGTGGGCTCCCCTGAGTGTGCACTCCCCTGAGTGTGCACTCACTTGGCTGAATACACCCCTGAGTGTGCACACCCCTGAGTGTGCACTCCCCTGAGTGTTCCCACCCCAGGGTGTGCACACCCCTGAGTGTGTGCTCCCCTGAGTGTGCACTCCGCTGAGTGAGCACACCCCTGAGTGCACACTCCCCTGAGTGTGGTCTCGCCTGGGTGAAGAGACCCCTGAGTGTGCACTTCCCTGAGTGTGCACTCTCCTGAGTGTGCGCTCCCCTGAGTGTGCATTTCCCTGAGTGAGCGCTCCCCTGAGTGTGCACTCCCCTGAGTGTGCACTCACCTGAGTGAGGACTACTGAGTGTGAACTCGCCTGAGTGAGGACTCCCCTGAGTGTGCACTCCCCTGAGTGCGTGCTCACCTGAGTGTGCACTCCCATGAGTGCGCACTCCCCTGAGCGTACACTCGCCTGAGTTAGGAGACCCCTGTGTGTGCACTCCCCTGAGTGTGAACTTGCCTGAGTGAGGACTCCCCTAAGTGTGCACCCCAGTGAATGAGCACTCGCCTGAGTGTACACTCCCCTGAGTGTGCTCTCCCCTGAGTGTGCACTCCCCTGAGTGAGCACTCCCCTGAGTGTGCACTCGCCTTGGTGAAGGAACCCCTGAGTGTGCACTCCCCTGAGTGTGCAATCCCATGAGTGATCCCTCCCCAGGGTGTGCACTCCCCTGATTGTGCGCTCCACTGAGTTTGCACTCCGCTGAGTGAGCACTCCCCTGAGTGCACACTCTCCTCAGTGTGGACTCGCCTGGGTGAAGACACCCCTGAGTGTGCACTCCCCTGAGTGTTCGCTTCCAGGGTGTGCACTCCCTTGAGTGAGCGCTCCCCTGAGTGGGCACTCCTCTGAGTTTGCACTCTCCTGAGTGAGGACTCCCCTGAGTGTGCACTCCCCTGAGTGTGTGCTCCCCTGAGTGTGCACTCCCCTGAGTGAGGACTGCACTGAGTGCACACTATCCTGAGTGTGCACTCCCATGAGTGAGCACTCTCCTAAGTGTGCACTCGCCTGTGTGAGGACTCCCCTGAATGTGCACTCCCCTGAGTGTGCGCTCACTTTACTGAAAACTCCCCTGAGTGAGCAGTCCCCTGAGTGTGCACTCCCCTGAGTGCGCACTCCCCTGAGGGTGCACTCGCCTGAGTGAGGACACACCTGAGTGTGCACTCACCTGAGTGTGAACTCGCCTGAGTGAGGACTCCCCTGAGTTTGCACTCTCCTGAGTGTGAACTCGCCTGAGTGAGGACTCCCCTGAGTGTGCACTCCACTGAATGTGCACTCCCCTGAGTGTACACTTCCCTGAGTGTCCTCTTCCCTGAGTGTGCACTCCCCTGAGTGAGTACTCCCCGGAGTACACACACCCCTGAGTGTGCACTCGCCTGGGTGTAGACACCCCTGAGTGTTCACTCCCCTGAGTGTGCACTCCCCTGAGTGTTCACTCTTCAGGGTGTGCACTCCCCTGAGTGCGCACTCCCCTGAGTGTGCAATCGCCTGGGTGAAGGCACCCCTGAGTGTGCCGTCCCCTGAGTTTGTGCTCCCCTGTGTGTGCACCCCCCTGAGTGTGCACCTCCCTGAGTGAGAACTCCACTGAGTGCACACTATCCTGAGTGTGCACTCCCATGAGTGAGCGCTCTCCTTAGAGCGCACTCGCCTTTGTGAGGACTCCCCTGAGTGTGTGCTCACTTTAGTGGAAACTCCTCCGTGTCAGCGCTTCCCTGAGTGTGCACTCCCCTGAATTTCCACTCGCCTGAATGAAGACTCCCCTTAGTGTGCAGTCCCCTGAAAGAGCACTCCGATGAGAGTGCACTCCTCTGAGTTTGCACTCTCCTGAGTGAGGACCCCCTGCGTGTGCACTCCCCTGATTGAGCACTCCCCTGAGTGTGCACTCCCCTGAGTTCACACTCTCCTGAGTGAGGACTACCCTGTGTGTGCACTCCTCTGAGTTTGCACTCTCCTGAGTGAGGACATCCCTGAGTGTGCACTCTCCTGAGTGTGTGCTCCCCTGAGATTGTGCTCCCCTGTGTGTGCGCTCCCCTGAGTGAGCACTTCCCTGAGTGTGCACTCCCCTGAGTGTGAACTCGCCTGAGTGAGGACTCCCCTGAGTGTGCACTCCACTGAATGAACACTTCCCTTAGTGTACACTCCCCTGAGTGTGCTCTCCCCTGAGTGTACACTCCCCTGAGTGAGCGGTCCCCTGAATGCACGGTCCCGTGAGTGTGAACACACCTGGGAGAAGACACCCCTGTGTGTGTACTCCCCTGGGTGTGAACTCGCCTGAGTGAGGATCCCCTGAGTGTGCCCTCCCCTGAGTGTGCACTCTCCTGAGTGTGTGCTCCCCTGAGTGTGCGCTCCACTGAGTGAGCGCTCCCCAGTGTGTGCACTCGCCTGAGTGTGCACTCGCCTGAGTGAGGACTCCACTGAGTGCGCACTATCCTGAGTGTGCACTCCCCTGAGTGAGCGCTCCCCTGAATGTGCACTGCTTGGAGCCAGTCTGGCCCGGTTTGATTCCAGTTTGAGCCGGTGAACAATGGTTTGAGCCGGTCAGCTCCGATTTGAGTCCAGTTTGAGCTGGTCTAAACCGGTTTGTGCCAGTCTGGTCTGATTTGAGCCGTTCAAAAACGGTTTGAGCTGGTCTGTTTCGGTTTGAGCTGGTCAAATCCTGTTTGAGCCGGTCTGGTCCGGTGTGTGCCAGGTTGAGCCAGTCTGGTCCGGTTTGATCCGTTTGTGCCGGTTTGGTCTGGTTGGAGCCGTTCAAAACCGTTTTGGGCTGCTCTGGTCCGGTTTGAGTCTGGTTTGAGCCGGTTTGGTCCTTGTCCGGTTTGAGCCGATCAAAACCGATTTGAGCCGGTCTAGTCCGGTTTGAGTCCGGTTTGAGTCGGTCTGGTACGTTTTTCGTCCGGTTTGAGCCTTTCAAAACAGGTTTGAGGCCATCTGGTCCGGTTTGTGCCGGTCAAAACCGGTTTGAGTTCGTTTGGAGACGGTCAAAACCAGTTTGAGCCGGTCTGGTGCGATTTGAGCCGCTAAAAACCAGTTTGAGCCAGTCTAATACGGTCAGAACATGTTTGAGCCGGTCTGCTCTGGTTTGATCGGGTTTGATCTGGTCTGGTCCATTTTGTGACGGTCAAAACCGGTTTGATCTGGTTTAAGCCGGTCTGGTACGGTTTGATCCGGTTGAGCCGGTCTGGTCTGGTTTGAGACGGTCAAACCCTGTTTGAGCCGGTCTGTTCCTGTTTGAGTCCGATTTGAGCCGTTTAAAACCGGTTTGACCCGGTCTGGTCCTGTTTGAGTCCGTTTTGAGCCAGTCAAAATCGGTTTGAGGCTGTCTGGACCGGTTTCAGCTGGTCAAAAGCGTTTTGCGACCGGTTTGAGCCGGTCTGGTCCGGTTTTGAGCCGGTCTGGTGCGGCTTGATCCGGTTGAGCCGGTATGGTTTGGTTTGAGCTGGTTAAAACCAGTTTGAGCCAGTCGGGTCCGGATTGAGTCCAGTTTGAGCCAGTCAAAACCGGTTTGAGCCGGTCTGGTCTGGTTTATCCGGTTTGAGCCTGTCTGGTCAGCTTCGATATGGTTGAGCCAGTCTGGTCTGGTTTGAGCCGGTCCAAACCGGTTTCAGTCGTTCTCGTCCGGTTTCAGCCGGTCTGGTCGGGTTTGAACCGGTCAAATCGGGTTTGAGACGGTCTGGTCCGGATTGAGTCCGGTTGGAGCCAGTCAAAACGGGTTAGAGCCGGTCTAGTCCGCATTCAGCCGGTCAAAACCGGTTTCAGCCGGTCTGGTCCGTTTTGAGCGGATCAAAACCGGTTTGAGACAGTCTAAGAATCGTTCTGGTCCGCTTTAAACTGCTATGAGCCGGTCTGGTCCGGTTTGATCCAGTTCAGCTGGTCTGGTTCGGTTTCAGCCGGTCAAAAGTGTTCTGAGCCAGTCTGGTTCGGTTTTAGATTGTCTGGTCGGGGTTGACCCGGTCAAAACCGGTTTCAGCCGGTCTCGTCCGGTTTCAGCCTGTCTGGTCGGGTTTGAACCGGTCAAAACCGGTTTGTGCCGTTCTGGTCTGATTTGACCCGGTCAAAACCGGTTTGAAGCGGTCTCGTCCCAATTCAGCCGGTCTGGTCGGGTTTGAGCCAGTTAAAACCGGTATGAGCCGGTCTGGTCCGGTTTGATCCAGTTTCAGTGGTTCGGGTTCGGTTTGATCCGGTTTGAGCCGGTCTGGTCTGCTTTGAACTGGTTGAGCCAGTCTGGTCTGGTTTGAGCTGGTCCAAACCAGTTTGCACCGGTCTCGTCCGGTTTTAGCCGATCTGGTCGTGTTTCAGCCAGTCAAAACGGGTTTGAGACGTTCTGGTCCGGTTTGAGTCCGGTATGAACCGGTCTTGAAACCGGTTTGTACGGGTCTGGTCCGGTTTTAGCCAGTCTGGTAGGGTTTGAGCCGGTCAAAACCGGTTTGAGCCTGTCTGGTCCGGTTTCAGACGGTCTGGTCGGATTTGAGCAGGTCAAAACCGGTTTGTGCTGGTCTGGTCTGATTTGACCCGGTCAAAACTGGTTTGAGGTGGTCTCGTCCCAATTCAGCCGGTCAGGTCGGGTTTGAGTGGGATAAAACCGGTTTCAGCCGGTCTGGTCCGGTTTGATCCGGTTGAGCCGGTATGGTCTGGTTTGAGCCCTTCAAAACTGGTTGGAGCCGGTCTTGTGCGGTTTGATCCCGTTTCAGCGTTTCTGGTCCGGTTTGATCCGGTTTGAGCCGGTATGGACCTCTTTGATCTGGTTGAGCCAGTCTGGTCTTGTTTGAGCCGGTCCAAAGCGGTTTGAGATGGTCTCGTCCGGTTTCAGCTGATCTGGTCGGGTTTGAGCCGGACAAAACGGTTTTGAGACGGTCTGGTCTGGTTTGAGTCCGGTATGAGCCGGTCAAAACCGGTTTGAGCCGGTGTCATCCGGTTTGAGTCCAGTTTGAGCCAGACAATACCAGTTTGAGACGGTCTGGTCCGGTTTGAGTGCGGTTTGAGCCGGTCATAACCGGTTAGAGCCGGTCTAGTCCACTTTGAACCGGTCAAAACTGGTTTGAGCCGGTGTGGTCCAGTTTTAGCCAGTCTGTACGGGTTTGAGTTGGTCAAAACCGGTTTGAGGCGGTCTCGTCCAGTTTCAGCCGGTCTGGTCCGGTTTGAGCCAGTCTAACCCAGTTTGAGCCGTTCTGTTCCCGTTTGAGTCTCGTTTGAGTCGGTCAAACCTGTTTGAGCCAGTCTGGTCCGGTTTAAGCCAGTCTGGTCGGGTTTGAGCCGGTCAACCCTGGTTTGAGCGGGTCTGGTTTGGTTAGATTCGTTTATAGCCGGTCTGGTCCGGTTTGAGTCCGATTTGAGCCAGTCAAAACCGGTTTGAGCCGGTCTCGTCCGGTTTGATTCGGTTTGAGCTGGTCTGGTCCGGTTTGAGCCAGTCTAACCCGGTTTGAGCCGTTCTGGTCCGGTTTGAGTCCGGTTTGAGCCAGTAAAAACACTGTTTGAGCCAGTCTGGTTCGATTTAAGCCAGTCTGGTCGGGTTTGAGCTGGTCAACCCTGGTTTGGGCCGGTCTGGTCTGGTTTGATCCGGTTGAATCCGGTCTGGTCTGGTTTGATCCGGTTGAGCCGGTCTGTCCAGGTTTGACCCGGTCAAAGCCGGTTTGAGCTGGTCTGGTCTGGTTTGAGTCAGGTTTGAGATGGTCAACAGCGGTTTGATCCGTTCTGGTCTGGTTTGAGTCCGGTTTGAGCTGGTCTGGTCTGGTTTGAGCAGGTCAAAATGGGTTTGAGCCGTTCTGGTCCGTTTTGAGCGGATCAAAACCGGTTTGAGACGGTCTAAGAGCCAGTCTGGTCCGGTTTAAACCGGTATAAGCCGGTCTGGTCTGGTTTGATCCGGTTCAGCCGGTCTGGTTCGGTTTCAGCCGGTCAAAAGTGTTCTGAGCCAGTCTGGTCCGGTTTTAGTTGGTCTGGTCGGGGTTGACATGGTCAAAACCGGTTTCAGCCGGTCTCGTTCGGTTTCAGCCGGTCTGGTCGGGATTGAGCCGGTCAAAACCGGTTTGTGCCGGTCTGGTCTGATTTGACCCGGTCAAAACCGGTTTGCGGCGGTCTCGTCCCAATTCAGCTGGTCTGGTCGGGTTTGAGCCAGTTAAAACCGGTTTGAGCCAGTCTGGTCCGGTTTGATCCGGTTTCAGTGGTTCTGGTTCGGTTTGATCCAGTTTGAGCCGGTCTGGTCTGCTTTGATCTGGTTGAGCCAGTCTGGTCTGGTTTGAGCTGGTCCAAACCGGTTTGAGCCGGTCTCATCCGGTTTCAGCCGGTCTGGTCGGGTTTCAGCCAGTCAAAACGGGTTTGAGCCGGTCTGGTCCGGTTTGAGTCCAATTTGAGCTGGACAACACCAATTTGAGACGATCTGGTCCGGTTTGAGTGCAGCTTGAGCTGGTCATAATCGGTTAGAGCCGGTCTAGTCCGCTTTGAGCCGGTCGAAACCGGTTTGAGCCGGTCTGGTCTGGTTTTAGCCGGTCTGCACGGGTTTCAGTCGGTCAAAACCGGTTTGAGGCGGTCTCATCCAGTTTCAGCCACTCTGGTCGGGTTTGAGCCGATCAAAACCGGTTTGTGCCGGTGCGGTCTTGTTTGAGTCTGGTTTGAGCTGGTCAAATTCGGTTTGTGCTGCTCTTGTCCGATTTGTGCTGGTCAAAACCGGTTTTAGCTGGACTGGTCTGGTATGATCCGGTTTAAGCCGGTCCGGTCTGGTTTGATTCGTTTGAGACGGTATGGTCTGGTTTGAGCCGTTCAAAACCGGTTTGAGCCGGTCTGTTCCGGTTTGAGTCCTGTTTGAGCTGGTCAACACCGGTTTGAGGCGGTCTGGTCCGGTTTTAGCCAGTCTGGACGTGTTTGAGTCGGTCAAAACCAGTTTGAGGTGGTCTCCTCCAGTTTCAGCAGTTCTGGTCGGGTTTGAGCCGGTCAAAACCGGTTTGAGCCTGTGTGGTCCCGTTTGAGTCTGGTTTGAGCTGGTCAAATTCGGTTTGTGCTTCTCTGGTCCGATTTGAGCTGGTCAAAACCTGTCTGAGCCGTTCTGGTCCGGTTTGAGTGCAGTATGAGCTGGACAACACCAGTTTGAGACGGTCTGGAACGGTTTGATCCGGTTTAAGCCGGTCTGGTCCAATTTGATTCGTTTGAGCCGGTATGGTCTGGTTTGAGCTGTTCAAAACGGGTTTGAGCCGGTCTGGTCCGGTTTGAGTCCAGTTTGAGCTGGTCAACACGGGTTTGAGCCCGTCTGGTCCAGTTTGAGTCAGGTTTGAGCCGATAAACACCGGTTTGATCCGTTCTGGTCTGGTTTGAGTCCGGTTTGAGCCGGTGTGGTCCGGTTTTAGCCAGTCTGTATGGGTTTGAGTCGGTCAAAACCGGTTTGAGGCGGTCTCATCCAGTTTCAGCCGGTCTGGTCCAGTTTGAGCCAGTCTAACCCGGTTTGAGCCGTTCTGGTCCCGTTTGAGTCCAGTTTGAGCCGGTCAAACCCTGTTTGATCCAGTCTGGTCCGGTTTAAGCCAGTCTGGTCTGGTTTGAGCCGGTCAACCCTGGTTTGAGCGGGTCTGGTCCGTTTAGATCCGTTTATAGCCGGTCTGGTCCGGTTTGAGTCCGATTTGAGCCGGTGAAAACCGGTTTGAGCCGGTCTGGTCCGGTTTGAGCCGGTCTCAGAACCGGTCTGGTCCGGTTTGATTCAGTTTGAGCCGGTCTGGTACGGATTGAGTCCGATTTGAGCAGGTCAAAACCGGTCTGTGCCGGTCTGGTCTGTTTTGAGCCGGTCTAAGAGCCGGTCTGGTCCGGTTTTATTTGATTTGAGCCGGTCCGTTCTGGTTTGATCTGGGCAAACCGGTTTGAGCAGGTCTGGTCCGGTTTGAGTGCGGTTTGAGATGGTGTGGTCCGGTTTGAGCCGGTCAAAACCGGTCTGAGCCATTCTGGTCCGTATTGAGCCGATCAAAACCGGTTTGAGACTGTCTAAGGGCCAGTCTGGTCCGGTTTGTAAGGGCCAGTCTGGTCCGGTGTGATCCGGTTTGAGTCTGTCTTGTCCGGTTTGAGCTGGTCAAAACCGGTTTGAGCCGTTCTGTTCTGGTTTGAGTCCAATTTGAGAGAGTCAAAACCGGTTTGAGCCTGTCAGGTCCGGTGTGAGCTGGTCAAATCCTGTTTGAGCTGGTCTGGTCCGGTTTGATCCCGTTTGATGCGGTCTGGTCCGATTTTAGCAGGTCAAAACCGTTTTCAGCTGGTCTGGTCCGATTTCAGTCCGGTTAGAGCTGGTCTGGTCCGGTTTCAGCTGTTTAAAACCGGTTTGAGTTGGTCTCGTCCGTTTTGATCCCCTTTGAGACTGTCTGGTCCGGTTTGAGCCGTTCTGTTATGGTTTGAGTCTGGTTCGAGCAGGTAAACACCGGTTTGAGCCGGTCGGGTCCGGTTTGAGTCAGATTTGAGCCGGTCCAAACTGGTTGGAGCCGGTGTGCTCCGGTTTGATCCTGTCTAAGAGCCGGTCTGGTCCGGTTTGATTCGGTTTGAGCTGGTCTGGTCCGGTTTGAGGCAGTCTAACCCTGTTTGAGCCGTTCGGGTCTGGTTTGAGTCCGGTTTGAGCCGGTAAATACCCTATTTGAGCCAGTCTGGTTCTGTTTAAGCCAGTCTGGTCGGGTTTGAGCCGTTGAACCCTGGTTTGAGCCGGTCTGGTACGGTTTGATCCGGTTAAAGCCGGTCTGGTCCGTTTTGATGCGGTTGAGCCGGTCTGTTGTGGTTTGACCCGGTCAAAACGGGTTTGAGAGGGTCTGGTCCTGTTTGAGCCAGTCAAAATAGGTTTGAGCCGTTCTGGTCCGTATTGAGCCGATCAAAACCGGTTTGAGACTGTCTAAGGGCTGATATGGTCCGGTTTGATCCGGTTTGATTCTGTCTGGTCCGCTTTGATCTGGTTAAGCCAATCTGGTCTGGTTTGAACCGGACCAAACCGGTTTGAGCCGGTCTGGTCTGGTTTGATCTGGTTTCCGTGGTTCTGGTCCGGTTTGATCCGGTTTGAGCCGGTCTGGTATGCTTTGATCTGGTTGAGCCAGTCTGGTCTGGTTTGAGCCGGTCCAAACCGGTTTGAGCCGGTCTTGGCCGGTTTCAGCCGGTCTGGTAGGTTTTGAGCCGGTCAAAACGGGTTTGAGACGGTCTGCTCCAGTTTGAGTCCGGTTTGAGCTGGTCAAAACCGGTTTGATCCGGTCTGGTCCGGTTTGAGTCCAGTTTGAGCCGGACAACACCAGTTTGAGAGGGTCTGGTCCGGTTTTAGTGCGGTTTGAGCTGGTCATAACCGGTTAGAGCCGGTCTACTCTGCTTCGAGCCGGTCAAAACAGTTCGAGCCGGTCTGGTCCAGTTTTAGCCGGTTTGGACGTGTTTGAGTCAGTCAAAACCGGTTTGAGGCGGTCTCGTCCAGTTTCAGCCGGTCTGGTCGGGTTTGAGCCGGTCAAAATCCGTTTGAGCTGGTGTGGTCCTGTTTGAGTCTGGTTTGAGCTGGTCAAATTCGGTTTGTGCTCCTCTCGTCCGATTTGAGCCGGTCAAAACCGATTTGAGCCTGTCTGATCCGGTTTGATCTGGTTTAAGCCGTTCTGGTCCGGTTTGATTCGTTTGAGCTGGTATGGTCTGGTTTGAGCCGTTCAAAACTGGTTTGAGAGGGTCTGGTCCGGTTTGAGTCCGGTTTGAGCTGATCAACAACGGTTTGAGCCGGTCTGGTCCGGCTTTAGCCGGTCTGAACGGGTTTGAGTCGGTCAATATCGGTTTGAGGCCCTCTCGTCCCGTTTGAGCCGGTCAGGTCGGGTTTGAGCCGGTTATAACCGGTTGGAGCCAGTCTGGTCCAGTTTGATCCGGTTTCAGTGGTTCTAGTTGGGTTTGATCCGGTTTGAGCTGGTATGGAAGCATTTGATCTGGTTCAGCCAGTCTGGTCTGGTTTGAGCCGGTCCAAACCGGTTTGAACCGGTCTCATCCGGTTTCAGCCGGTCTGGTCGGGTTTGAGCCGTTCAAAACGTGTTTGAGACGGTCTGGTCCGGTTTGAGTCCGGTATGAACCAGTCTTGAGACCGGTTTGAACGAGTCTGGTCCGGTTTTAGCCAGTCTGGTAGGGTTTGAGCCGGTCAAAACCGGTTTGAGCCTGTCTGGTCCGGTTTCAGACGGTCTGGTCGGGTTTGAGCTGGTCAAAACCAGTTTGTGCTGGTCTCGTCTGATTTGACCCGGTCAAAACCGGTTTGAGGTGGTCTCATCCCAATTCAGCCGGTCTGGTCGGGTTTGAGCGGGATAAAACCGGTTTCAGCCAGTCTGGTCCGGTTTGATCCGGTTTGAGCAGTTCTGGTCCGGTTTGATCCGGTTTGAGCCGATCTGGTCCGCTTTGATCTGGTTGATCCAGTCTGGTCTGGTTTGAGCCAGTCCAAACCAGTTTGAGCCAGTCTCGTCCGGTTTCAGCCGGTCTGGTCGGGTTTGAGACAGTCAAAACCGGTATGAGCCGATCTGGTCCGGTTTGATGTGGTTTAAGCCGGTCTGGACCGGTTTTATTCGGTTGAGCCGGTATGGTCTGGTTTGAGCCGTTCAAAACCGGTTGGAGCCGGTCTTGTCCGGTTTGATCCAGTTTCAGCGGTTCTGGTCCGGTTTGATCCGGTTTGAGCCGGTATGGTCCGCTTTGATCTAGTTGAGCCAGTCCGGTCTGGTTTGAGCCGGTCCAAAGCGGTTTCAGACGGTCTCGTCCGGTTTCAGCTGGTCTGGTCGGGTTTGAGCTGGTCAAAAAGGGTTTGAGACGGTCTGGTCTGGTTTGAGTCCAGTATGAGCCGGTCAAAACCGGTTTGAGCCGGTGTGGTCCGGTTTGAGTCGGGTTTGAGCCGGACAATACCAGTTTGAGATGGTCTGGTCCGGTTTGAGAGCGGTTTGAGCCGGTCATAAGCGGTTAGAGCCGGTCTAGTCCACTTTGAGCCGTTCAAAACCGGTTTGAGCCGGTGTGGTCCGGTTTTAGCCGGTCTGTGCGGGTTTGAGTCTGTCAAAACCGGTTTGAGGCGGTCTCGTCCAGTTTCTGCCGGTCTGGTCTGGTTTGAGCCAGTCTAACCCGGTTTGAGCCGTTCTGTTCCCGTTTGAGTCCAGTTTGAGCCGGTCAAACACTTTTTGAGCCAGTCTGGTCTGGTTTAAGCCAGTCTGGTCGGGTTTGAGCCGGTCAACCCTGGTTTGAGCGGGTCTGGTTTGGTTAGGTCATTTATAGCCGGTCTGGTCCGGTTTGAGTCCGATTTGAGGCAGTCAAAACCAGTTTGAGCCGGTCTCGTCCGGTTCGATTCGGTTTGAGCTGGTCTGGTGCGGTTTGAGCCAGTCTAACCCGGTTTGAGCCGTTCTGGTCCGGTTTGAGCTAGTTTGAGCCGTTCAATATCGGTTTGAGTCCGGTTTGAGCCGGATAAAACCGGATTTAGCGGGTCTAGCCGATCTGGTCCGGGTTGATCCGTTTTGAGCCGGTCTCATCCGGTTTGATCTGGTTTTAGTCCGTGTGGTCCAGTTTGAGCCGGTTTGATCCGGTCTGGTCCGGTTTGTCCCAGTTTTAGCCGGTCTGGTCTGGACTGAGCCGGTCTGGTCCGGTTTGATACGGTTTGAGCTGGTCAGGTCTGGTTTGATCCGGTTGAGCCGTTCTGGTCCATTTTGAGCCGGTCAAAACCGGTTTGAGATGGTCTGGGCTGGTTTGAGTCCGGTTTGAGCCAGTCAACATCGGTTTGATCCGGTCTGGTCTGGTTTGAGTCCGGATTGAGACGGTCTGCTTCTGGTCCGGTTTGAGTGGGTCAAAACCGGCTTGAGCTGGTCTGGTCCGGTTTGATCCGGTTTGAGCGATTCTGGTCCAGTTTCATCCGGTTTGAGCCGCTCTGGTCCGCTTTGATCTGGTTGAGCCAGTCTGGTCTGGTATGAGCTGGTCCAAACCGGTTTGAGCCAGTCTGGTCCGGTTTGAGTCCGGTTTGAGATGGTTTGGTACTGGTCCGGTTTTAGCCGGGGTTAGGGTTAGGGTTAGGGTTAGGGTTAGGGTTAGGGTTAGGGTAAGTCTTCAAAGGGATCTGAAATATCAGTTTTCAGATTCCACAGAAATAAGGCTAGTAAACATCTCCACGAAATACAGCTGTAACTAAGTGAGTGGAAGTCACACATCACAAAGCAGTTTCTCAGAAAGCTTCTTTCCAGTTTTTATCTGAGGATATTTTCTTTTTCATCTTAGGCCTCTAAGGGCTTCCAAATGTCTTTTGCTAATTCCACAAGAACAGTCCTAGAGAACGATTTCTGGAGGTGAAAGGTGTAACTCTGGGAGATGAATTCACAGAACACAAAGTAGTTTCTCAGAAAGCTTCTTTCCAGTTTTTATCTGAGGATATTTCCCTTTACACCATAGCCCTCCATGGCTTCCAAATATCACTTTGCAAATTCCACAAGAACAGTCTTAGTGAAAGGCTTATTGAGGGGAAAGCTGTAACTCTGTGAGATGAATTCATAGATCACAAAGTAATTTCTCAGAAAGCTTCTTTCTCATTTTGATCGGAGGATATTTCTTTTGGCCCTAGAGTCTTTAAAGGGATCCGAAATATCAGTTCTCAGATTCCACAGAAATAAGGCTAGCAAACGTCTCCACAAAATACAGCTGTAACTAAGTGAGTGGAAGTCACACACCACAAAGCAGTTTCTCAGAAAGCTTCTTTCCAGATTTTATCTGAGGATATTTTCTTTTTCACCATTGACCTGTATGGGCTTCCAAATATCCCTTTGCAAATTCCACAAGAACAGCCTTTGCGAACGGCTTCTGGAGGGGAAAGCTCTAACTCTGGGATATGAATTCACAGAACACAAAGCAATTTCTCAGAAAGCTTCTTTCCAGTTTTTATCTGAGGAAATTTCCCTTTTCAGCATACCCCTCCATGGGCTTCCAAATATCACTTTGTAAATTCCACAAGAACAGTCTTCGTGAAAGGCTTCTTGAGAGGAAAGCTGTAACTCTGTGAGGTGAATTCACAGATCACAAAGAAGTTTCTCAGAAAGCTTCTTTCTCATTTTAATCGGAGAATATTTCCTTTGGCCTGTAGTTTTCAAAGGGGTCTGAAATATCAGTTCTCAGATTCCTCAGAAATAAGGCTAGCACACAGATCCACGAAATACAGCTGTAACTCAGTGAGTGGAAGTCACACATCACAAAGCAGTTACTGAGAAAGCTTCCTTCCAGTTTTCATGTGAGGATATTTTCTTTTTCACCATAGGGCTCTAAGGGCTTCCAAATATCCCTTTGCAAATTCCACAAGAACCGTCTTAGCGAACGGCTTCTGCAGGGGAAAGCTGTAATTCTGTGAGATGAATTCACAGTACACAAAGCGGGTTCTCAGAAAGCTTCTTTCCAGTTTCTATCTGAGGATATTTCCCTTTCACCATAGCCCTCCATGGGCTTCCAAATATCGCTTTGCAAATTCCAGAAGAGCAGTCTTAGCGAAAGGCTTATTGAGGGGAAAGCTGTAATTCTGTGAGATGAATTCACTTATCACAAAGAAGTTTCTCAGAAAGCTTCTTTCTCATTTTGATCAGAGGATATTTCCTTTGGCCCTATAGTCTTCAAAGGGATCCGAAATATCTGTTCTCAGATTCCACAGAAATAAGGCTAGCCAACAGCGACATGAAATAAAGCTGTAAATCAGTGAGTGGAATTCTCACATCACAAACCAGTTTCTGAGAAATCTTCTCTCCAGTTTTCATCTGAGGATATTTTCTTTTTCACCATAGGCCTCTATGGGCTTCCAAATATCCCTTTGCAATTTCCACAAGAACAGTCTTAGCGAACGGCTTCTGGAGGGGAAAGCTGTACCTCTCAGCGATGAATTCACAGAACTCAAAGCACTTTCTCAGAAAGCTTCTTTCCAGTTTTTATCTGAGGATATTTCCCTTTTCACGATTGCCCTCCATGTGCTTCCAAATATCACTTTCAAATTCCACAGGGACAGTCTTAGCGAAAGGCTTTCAGGGGAAAGCTGTAACTCTCTGAGATGAACTCGCAGATCACAAAGAAGTTTCTCAGAAAGCTTCTTTCTCATTTTGAAAGGAGGATGTTTCCTTTGGCCCTATAATCTTAAAGGGGATCCGAAATATCAGTTTTCAGATTCCACAGAAATAATGCTAGAAGTGGAAGTCATACATCACAAAGCAGTTTCTCAGAAAGTTTCTTTCCAGTTTTCATCTCAGGATATTTTTTTTTTCACCATAGGCCTCTATGGGATTTCAAATATCCCATTGCAAATTCCATAAGAAGAGTCTTAGCGAACGGCTTCTGCAGGGGAAAGTTGTAACTCTGCGAGATGAATTCACAGAACACAAAACAGTTTCTCAGAAAGCTTCTTTCCAGTTTTTATCTGAGGATATTTCCCTTTTCACCATAGCCATCCATGGGCTTCGAAATATGACTTTGCAAATTCCACAAGAACTGTCTTAGCCAATGTCTTCTTGAGGGGAAAGCTGTAACTCTGGGAGATGAATTAACAGAACACCAAAGCCCTCCATGGGCTTCCAAATATCACTTTTAAATTCCACAAGAACAGTCTTAGCGAAAAGCTTCTTGAGGGGAAATCTGTAACACTGTGAGATGAATTCACAGATCACAAAGGAGTTTCTCGGAAATCTTCTTTCTCATTTTCATCGGAGGATATTTCCTTTCGCCCTATTGTCCTCCAAGGGATCCGAAATATCAGTTCTCAGATTCCACAGAAATAAGGCTAGCAAACAGCTGCATGAAACACAGCTGTAACTCAGTGAGTGGAAGTCACACATCACAAAGCAGTTTCTCAGAAAGCTTCTTTCCAGTTTTCATCTCACGATATTTTCATTTTCACCATAGCCCTCCATGGGCTTCCAAACATTACTTTGCAAATTCCACAAGAACAGTCTTAGCGAACGGCTTCTTGAGGGGAAAGCTGTAACTCTGTGAGATGAATTCAGAGATCCCAAAGAAATTTCTCAGAAAGCTTCTTTCTCATTTTGATCGGAGGATATTTCCTTTGGCCCTATAGTCTTCCAAGGGATCCGAAATATCAGTTCTCAGATGCCACAGAAATAAGGTTAGCAAACAGCTCCACGAAATACAGCTGTAACTCAGTGAGTGGAAGTCACACATCACAAAGCAGTATTTCAGAAAGCTTTTTTCCAGTTTTCATCTGAGGATATTTTTTTTTTTCACCTTAGGTCTCTATGGCCTTCCGAATATCCCCTTGCAAATTCCACAAGAACAATCTTAGTGGACGGATTCAGGAGGGGAAAGCTGTAACACTCTGAGATGAATTCACAGAACATGAACCAGTTTTTCAGAAAGCTTCTTTCCTGGTTTATCTGAGGATATTTCCCTTTTAACCATAGCTCTCCATGGGCTTCCAAATATCACTTTGCAAATTCCACAAGAACAGTCTTAGCGAAAGGCTTCCTGAGGGGAAAGCTGTAACTCTGTGAGATGAATTCACAGATCACAAAGTAGTTTCTCAGAAAGCTTCTTTCTCATTTTGATCGGAGGATATTTCCTTTGGCCCTGAGGACTTCAATGGGATCCGAAATATCAGTTCTCAGATTTCACAGAAATAAGGCTGCCACACTGCTCCATAAAATACAGCTGTAACTCAGTGACTGGAAGTCACACATCACAAAGCAGTATTTCAGAAATCTTCTTTCCAGTTTTCATCTGAGGATATTGTTTTTTTCACCATAGGCCTCTATGGCCTTCCAAATATCCCCTTGCAAATGCCACAAGAACAGTCTTTGCGGATCGATTCTGGAGGGGAAAGCTGTAACTCTCTGAGATGAATACACAGAACATGAAGCAGTTTTTCAGAAAGCTTCTTTCCTGGTTTATCTGAGGATATTTCCCTTTTAACCACAGCTCTCCATGGGCTTCCAAATATCACTTTGCAAATTCCACAAGAACAGTCTTAGCGAAAGGCTTCTTGAGGGGAAAGCTGTAACTCTGTGAGATGAATTCACATGTCACAAAGTAGTTTCTCAGAAATCTCCTTTCTTATTTTGATCAGAGGATATTTCCTTTGGCCCTATAGCCTTCAAAGAGATCCGAAATATCAGTTCTCAGATTCCACAGAAATAAGGCTAGCAAACAGCTCCACGAAATACAACTGTAAGTCAGTGAGTGGAAGTCACACATCACAAAGCAGTTTCTCACAAAGCTTCTTTCCTGTTTTCATCTGAGGATATTTTCTTTTTCACCATAGACCTCTATGGGTTTCCAAATATCCCCTTAAATTCCACAAGAACAGTCTTAGCGAACGGCTTCAGGAGGGCAAATCTGTAACTCTGTTAGATGAATTCACAGAAAACAAAGCAGTGCCTCAGAAAGCTTCTTTCCAGTTTTTATTGGAGGATATTTTCTTTTTCACCATAGGCCTCTGTGGGCTTACAAATATCCCTTTGCAAATTCCACAAGAACAGTCTTAGCGAGCGGCTTCTGGAGGGGAAAGCTCTAACTCTGGGAGGTGAATTCACAGAACCCAAAGCAGTTTCTCAGAAAGCTTCTTTCCTGTTTTTATCTGAGGATGTTTCTCTTTTCACAATAGCCCTTCATGGGCTTCCAAATATCACTTTGAAAATTACACAAGATGAGTCTTAGCGAAAGGCTCCTTGAGGGGAAAGCTGTAATTCTGTGAGATGAATTCACAGATCACAGAGAAGTTTCTCAGAAAGCTTTTTTCTCCTTTTGATCGGAGAATATTTTCTTTGGCCCTATGGTCTTCAAAGGGATCTGAATTATCAGTTCTCAGATTCCACAGAAATAAGGCTAGCAAACAGCTCAACGAAATACAGCTGTAACTCAGTGAGTGGAAGTCACACATCACAAAGCAGTTTCTCAGAAAGCTTATTTCCACTTTTCATCTGAGGATATTTTCTTTTTCACCATAGGCCTCTATGGTCTTCCAAATATCCTTTTGCAAATTCCACAAGAACAGTCTTAGTGAACGGCTTCTGGAGGGGAATGCTGTAACTCTGTGAGATGAATTCACACAACACAAAACAAACTCTCAGACAGCTTCTTTCCAGTTTTTATCTGAAGATATTTCCCTTTTCACCATAGCCCTCCATGGACATCCAAATATCACTTTGCAAATTCCACAAGAACAGTCTTAGTGAAAGGCTTCTTGAGGGGAAAGGTGTAACTCAATGAGATGAGTTCACATATCACAAAGAAGTTTCTCAGAAAGCTTCTTTCTCATTCTGATCAGAGGATATTTCCTTTGGCCCTATAGTCTTCAAAGGGATTCGAAATATCAGTTCTCAGATTAGACAGAAATAAGCCTAGCACACAGCTCCACGAAATACAGCTGTACCTCAGTGAGTTTAATTCACACATCACAAAGCAGTTTCTCAGAAAGCTTCTTTCCAGTTTTCATCTGAGGATAATTTCTTTTTCACCATAGGCCTCTATACGCTTCCATATATCCCTTTGTATATTCCACAAGAACAGTCTTAACGAACGGCTTCTGGAGGGGAAAGCTGTAACTCTGGGAGATGAATTCACAGAACACAAAGCAGTTTTCTCAGAAAGCTTCTTTCTAGTTTTGATCTGAGAATATTTCCCTTTTCACCATAGACTTCTATGGGCTTCCAAATATCACGTTGGAAATTTCACAAGAACAGTGTTAGAGAAAAGCTTCTTGAGAGAAAAGCTATAACTTTGTGAGATGAATTCATAGGTCACCACGAAGATTCTCAGAAAGCTTCTTTCTCATTTTGATTGGAGGATATTTCCTTTAGCATTATAGTCTTCAAAAGAACCCAAATTATCGGTTCTCAGATTCCACAGTAATAAGGCTAACAAACAGCTCTATGACATACAGCTTTAACTCAGTGAGTGGAAGTAACACATTACAGAGCAGATTCTCAGAAAGCGTCTTTCCAGTTTTTATCGGAGGATATTTCCCTTTTCACCGTAACCCTCCATGGGCTTCTAAATATCACTCTGCAAATTCCTCAAGAACAGTCTTAGCGAAAGGCTTCTTGCGGGAAAAGCTGTAACTCTGTGAGATGAATTCACAGATCACCACGAAGTTTCTCAGATAGCTTCTTTCTCATTTTGATCTGAGGATATTTCCTTGGCCTTTTAGTCTTCAAGGGACCGAAATATCAGTTCTCAGATTCCACAGAAATAAGGCTAGCAAACAGCTCCGTGAAATACAGCTGTAACTCAGTGAGTGGAAGTCATACATCACAAAGCAGTTTCTCAGAAAGCTTCTTTCCAGTTTTCATCTGAGGATATTCTCTTTTTCACCATAGGCCTCTATGGGTTTCCAAATATCTCTTTGTAAATTCCACAAGAACAGTCTTAGTGAACGGCTTCTGGAGGGGAAAGCTGTAAGTCTGGAAGATGAATTCCCAGAACACAAAGCAGTTTCTCAGAAAGCTTCTTTAAAGTTTTTATCTGAGGATATTTCCTTTTTCACCATAGCCCTCCATGGGCTTCCAAATATCACTTTGGAAATTCCACAAGAACAGTCTTAGTGAAAGGCTTCTTGAGGGGAAAGCTGTAACTCTGTGAGATGAATTCACAGATCACAAAGAAGTTTCTCAGAAAGCTTCTTTCTCATTTTGATCGGAGTATATTTTCTTTAGCCCTATAGTCTTCAAAGGGATCCGAAATATCAGTTCTCATATTCCACAGAAATAAGGGTAGAAAACAGCTCCACAATATACAGATGTAACTCAGTGAGTGGAAGTCTCACATCACAAAGCAGTATTTCAGAAAGCTTCTTTCCAGTTTTCATCTGAGGATATTTTCATTTTCACCAGAGGCCTCTATTGGCTTCCAAATATCCCTTTGCAAATTCCATAAGAACAGTCTTAGCGAACGGCCTCTGGAGGAGAAAGCTGTAATTCGGTGACATGAATTCACAGAACACAAAGCAGTTTCTCAGAAAGCTTCTTTCCAGTTTTTATCTGGGGATATTTTCCTTTTTACAATAGCCCTCCATGGGCTTCCAAATATCACTTTGCATATACCACAAAAACAGTCTTAGCGAATGGTTTCTTGAGGGGAAAGCTGTAACTCTGTGAAATGAGTTCACAGATCACAAAGAAGTTTCTCAGAAAGCTTCTTTCTCATTTTGATCAGAGGATATTTCCTTTGGCCCTATAGTCTTCAAAGGGATCCAAAATATCAGTTCTCAGATTCCACAGAAATAAGGCTAGCACACAGCTCCACGAAATACAGCTGTAACTCAGTGAGAGGAAGTCACACATCACAAAGCAGTTTCTCAGAAAGCTTCTTTCAAGTTTTCATCTGAGGATATTTTCTTTTTCACCGTAGGCCAAATATCCCTTTGCAAATTCCACAAAAACAGTCTTAGCGAACGACTTCTGGAGGGGAAATCTGTAACTCTGGGAGATGTATTCAGAGAACAAAAAGCAATTTCTCAGAAAGCTTCTTTCCAGTTTTTATCAGAGGATAGTTCCCTTTTCACCATAGCCCTCCATGGGCTTCCGAATATCACTTTGCAAATTTCACAAGAAGAGTCATAGAGAAAAGCTTCTTGAGGGGAAAGCTATAACTCTGTGAGATGAATTCACAGGTCACAAAGAAGTTTCTCAGAAAGCTTCTTTCTCATTTTGATTGGAGGATATTTCCTTTAGCATTATAGTCTTCAAAGGGATCCGAACTATCAGTTCTCAGATTCCACAGAAATAAGGCTAGCAAACAGCTCTACGACATACAGCTTTAACTCAGTGAGTGGAAGTCACACATCACAAGGCCGTTTCTCAGAAAGCTTCTTCCCAGTTTTTATCTGAGGATATTTCCCTTATCACTGTAGCCCTCCATGGGCTTCTAAATATCACTTTCCAAATTCCTCAAGAACAGTCTTAGCGAAAGGCTTCTGGTGGGAAAAGCTGTAAGTCTGTGAGATGAATTCACAGATCACCACGAAGTTTCTCAGATAGATTCTTGCTCATTTTGATCAGAGGATATTTCCTTGGCCTTATAGTCTTCAAAGGGATCCAAAATATCAGTTCTCAGATTCCACAGAAATAAGGCTAGCAAACAGCTCCACAAAATACAGCTGTAACTCAGTGAGTGGAAGTCATACATCACAAAGCAGTTTCTCAGAAAGCTTCTTTCCAGTTTTCATCTGAGGATATTTTCTTTTTCACCATAGGCCTCTATGGGCTTCCAAATATCTCTTTGCAAATTCCACAAGAACAGTCTTAGTGAACGGCTTCTGGAGGGGAAAGCTGTAACTCTCTGAGATGAATTCCCAGAACACAAAGCAGTTTCTCAGAAAGCTTCTTTCCAGTTTTTATCTGAAGATATTTCCCTTTTCACCATAGCCCTCCATGTGCTTCCAAATATCACTTTGCAAATGCCACAAGAACAGTCTTAGTGAAAGGCTTCTTGAGGGGAAAGCTGTAACTCTGTGAGATGAATTCACAGATCACAAAGAAGTTTCTCGAAAACCTTCTTTCTCATTTTGATCGGAGGATATTTCCTTTGGCCCTATAGTCTTCAAAGGGATCCAAAATATCAGTTCAAAACCGGTTTGAGCCGGTCTGCTCCGGTTTGAGTCTGGTATGAGCTGGTCAACACAGGTTTGAGCCGGTCTGGTCCAGTTTGGGTCCAGTTTCAGCCGGTCAAAACCGGTTTGGGTTGTTCTGGTCCAGTTTCAGCCAGTCTGTTCGGATTTCAGCCGGTCAAAACCGGTTTGAGTTGGTCTGGTCTGGTTTGAGTTCGGTTTAATCTGATCACAACCTGTTTGTGCCGGTCTGGTCCGATTTAAGCCAGTCAAAACCGGTTTGAGCCGGTGTGGTCCGGTTTCAGCCGGTCGAAACTGGTTTGGGTCGATCTGGTCCGGTTTGATCCGGTTTAAGCCGGTCTGGTCCGGTTTCATGCGGTTGAGCCGATCTGCTCTGGTTTGAGGTGGTCTGGTCCAGTTTGAGTCCTGTTTGAGCCGGTCAACACTGTTTTAAGCCGGTCTGGTCTGGTTTGAGTCAGGTTTGAGCCTGTCAACAGCGCTTTGAGCCGGTCTCGTCCGGTTTGAGACCTGTTTGAGCTGGTCAAAACCGGTTTGAGCCAGTCTGGTCCGGTTTGAGCCGGTTTAAGCCGGTCTGGTCTGGTATGTTCCGGTTGAGCCAGTCTGGTCTGGTTTGAGCCGGTCAAAACCGGTTTGAGCCGGTATAGTCCGGATTGAGTCCGATTTGAGCCGGTCAAAGCCGGTTTGAGACGGTCCAGTATGGTTTGAGCCGGTCAAAATTGGTTTGAGACGTTCTGGTCAGGTTTGAGTCCGGTTTCAGCCGGACAAAACCGGTTTGACCCGGTCTGGTCCGGTTTTAGCCGGTTTGAGCCGGTCAACTCTGGCTTTAGCCGGTCAATACCGGTTTGAGCTGGTCTGGTCCAGTTTGAGCCGGTCAACACCGGTTTGAGACAGTGTGGTCCGTTTTTAGCCTATGTGTTCGTGATTGTGCCTGTTCAAACCGGTTTGAGACGGTCTAAGGGCAGGTCTGGTACAGTGTGATCCGGTTTGATCGGGTCTGGTCCGGTTTGAGCCGGTCAAACCCAGTTTGATCTGGTCTGGTCCGGTTTGAGTCCAGTTTGAGCCAGTCAAATCCTGTTTCAGCCAGTCTGGTCCGGTTTAAGCCAGTCTGGTCGCGTTTGAGCCGGTCAACACCGATTTGAGCCTGTCTGGTCCGGTTTGATCCGGTTTAAGATGGTCGGGTCCGGTTTGATCCGGTTGAGCCGATCTGGACTGCTATGAGCCGGTCAAAATCGGTTTGAGCCAGACTGGTCCAGATTGAGCTGGTGTGGTCATGTTTGAGCCGGTCAAAACCGTTTTGAGCTGGTGTTCCGGTTTGAGTCCAGTTTGAGCTGGTCAAACCCGGTTTGAGCCAGTCTGGTCCGGTTTAAGCCTTTCTGTTCGGGTCTGAGCTATTCAAAACCGGTTGGAGCCGGTCGGGTCAGGTTTGAGTCCGGTTTGAGCCGGTCAAAACCGGCTTGAGCCAGTCTGGTCCGGTTTGAATTGTTTTTTATGGTTCTGGTCTTGTTTGATCCGGTTTGAGCCAGTCTGGTCCGCTTTGATCTGGTTGAGCCAGTCTGGTCTGTTTTGAGCCGGTCCAATCCGGTTTGAGCCGGTCTCATCCGGTTTCAGCCGGTCTGGTCGGGTTTGAACCGGTCAAAACGGTTTTGAGACGGTCTGGTGCGGTTTGAGTCCAGTTTGAGCCTGACATCACCAGTTTGAGACGGTCTGATACGGTTTGGATGCGGTTTGAGCTGATCATAACCGGATAGAGCCGGTCTAGTCCACTTTGAGCCGGTCAAAGCCGGTTTGAGCTGGTCTGGTCCGGTTTTAGCCATTCTGGTCGGGTTTGAATTGGTCAAAACCAGTTTGAGCCGGTGTGGTCTTGTTTGAGCCTGGTTTGAGCCTGGTTTGGGCTGGTCAAATTCGGTTTGTGCTGCTCTCCTTCGATTTGAGCCGGTCAAAACCGGTTTGAGCCGGTCTCATCCGGTTTCAGCCGGTGTGGTCGGGTTTGAGCCGGTCAAAACGGGTTTGAGACGGTCTGGTCCAGTTTGCGTCCGGTATGAGCCAGTCAAAACCGGTTTGAGCCGGTGTGGTCCTGTTTGAATCTGGTTTGAGCTGGTCAATTTCGGTTTGTGCTGCTCTGGTCCGATTTGAGCTGGTCAAAACCAGTCTGAGCCGTTCTGGTCCGGTTTGATTGCGGTTTGAGCCAGACAACAGCAGTGTGAGACGGTCTGGTCCGGTTTGAGAGCGGTTTGAGCCGATTATAACCGGTTAGAGCTGGTCTAGTCCATTTTGAGCCGGTCAAAACCGGTTTGAGCCGGTCTGGTCCGATTTTAGCCGGTCTGGTCGGGTTTGAGTCGGTCAAAACCGGTTTGAGCCGGTGTGGTCCTGTTTGAGTCTGGTTAGAGCTGGTCAAATTCGGTTTGTGCTGCTCTCCTCCGATTTGAGCCGGTCAAAACCGGTTTGAGCCGGTGTGGTCCGGTTTGATCCGGTTTAAGACAGTCTGGTCCGGTTTGATTCGTTTGAACCGGTATGGTCTGGTTTGAGCCGTTCAAAACCCGTTTGAGCTGGTCAAAACCGGTTTGAGCCTGTCTGGTCCGGTTTCAGACGGTCTGGTCGGGTTTGAGCCGGTCAAAGCCGATGTGCCGGTCTGGTCCGATTTGTCCCGGTCAAAACCGGTTTGAGGCAGTCTCGTCCCACTTCAGCCGATCTGGTCGGGTTTGAGCTGGTTAAAACCGCTTTGAGCCGGTTTGGTCCGGTTTGAGTCCAGTTTGAGACGGTCTGGTCCGGTTTGAGCCGGTCAAAACCGGTTTGAGCCGTTCTGGTCCATTTAGAGCTTATCAAAACCAGTTTGAGACGGTCTAAGATCTGGTCTGGTCTGGTTTGATCCAGTATAAGCCGGTCTGGTCTGGTTTGATCCGGTTGAGCCGGTCTGGTTCGGTTTGAGCCAGTCAAAATTGGTCTGAGCCAGTCTGGTCTGGTTTTATTTGGTCTGGTCAGGGTTGACCCGGTCAAAACCAGTTTCAGCTGGTCTCGTCCAGTTTCAGCCGGTCTGGTCCTGTTTGAGTCTGGTTTGAGCCGGTCAAAATCGGTTTGTGCTGCTCTGGTCCGATTTGAGCTGATGAAAACTGGTTCGAGCCGGTCTATTCCTGTTTGAGTCCGGTTTGAACGGATCTGGTCCGGTTTTAGCCGGTCTGGTAGGGTTTGAGCCGTTCAAAATGGGTTTGAGACGGTCTGGTCCAGTTTCAGACGGTCTGGTCGGGTTTGAGCCGGTTAAAACTGGTTTGACACGGTCTCATCCGGCTTCAGCCAGTCTGGTCGGGTTTTTGCCGGTCGAAACGGGTTTGAGACGGTCTGGTACAGTTTGAGTCCGGTATGAGCCGGTGAAAACCGTTTGAGCCGGTCTGGTCCGATTTGATCTGGTTTAGGCCGTTCTGGTCCGGTTTGATTTGGTTGAGCCGGTATGGTGTGGTTTGAGCCATTCAAAACCTGTTTGAGCCGGTCTGTTCCTGTTTGAGTTCGATTTGAGCCGTTTAAATCTGGTTTGAGCCGTTCTGGTCCGGTTTGAGTCCAGTTTGAGCTGGTCAACACGGGTTCGAGCCAGTCTGGTCCAGTTTTAGCCGGTCTAAGAGCCGGTCTGGTCCGGATTGATTCGGTTTGAGATGGTCTGGTCTGGTTTCAGCCAGTCTAACACGGTTTGAGCCGTTCTGGTCTGGTTTGAGTCCGGTTGGAGCCGGTCAAACCCTGCTTGAGCCAGTCTGGTTCGGTTTAAGCCAGTCTGGTCGGGTTTGAACCGGTCAACCCTGGTTGACGCTGGTCTGGTCCGGTTTGATCCGGTTAAAGCTGGACTGGTTTGGTTTGATCCAGTCGAGCCGGTCTGTTCAGGTTTGAACTGGTCAAAGCAGGTTTGAGCTGGTCTGGTACGGTTTGAGTCAGGTTTGAGATGGTCTGGTCCGGTTTGAGCCAGTCAAAACCGATTTAAGCCGATCTGGTTCGTATTGGGCTGATCAAAACCGGTTTGACACTGTCTAAGGCCTGGTCTGGTCCGGTTTGATCAGGTTTGAGTCTGTCTGGTCCGGTTTGAGCTGGTCAAAACTGGTTTGAGGCTGTCTGTTCCGGTTTGAGTAGAATTTTAGCCGGCCAAAACCGGTTTGAGCCGGTCTGGTCGGTTGTGAGCTGATCAAATCCTGTTTGAGCTGGTCTAGTGCGGTTTGAGCTGGTTTGAGATGGTGTGGTCCGGTTTGATCCCATAGAGCCGGTCTGGGCTTTTGTGAGCTGATCAAAACCGGTTTGAGCCCTTGTGGTCCGGTTTGATCCGGTTTGATGCGGACTGGTCCCACTTGAGCCGGTCAAACCCGATTTCAGCCGGTCTGGTCCGGTTTGAGTCCGGTTTGAGCTCTTCTGGTCCGGTTTCAGCTGGTCAAAACCGGTTTGAGGCGGTTTGGTCTGTTTTGATCCGGTTTGAGCCTGTTTAGTACGGTTTGAGCCGTTCTGGTCTGGTTTGAGTCTGGTTCGTGCCGGTCAACACCGATTTGAGCCGGTCTGGTCCGGTTTGAGTCCCGATTGAGCTGGTCAACACGGGTTTGAGCCGGTCTGGTCCAGTTTGAGTTAGGTTTGAGCCGGTCAACAACAGTTTGATCCGTTCTGGTCCGGTTTGAGTCCGGTTTGAGACGGTCTGGTCCGTTTTGAGCTGGTCAAAACCGGTTTGAGCCGTTCTGGTCCGTATTGAGCCGATCAAAACCGGTTGGAGACGGTCTAAGAGCCATTCTGCTCTGGATTGATCCGGTTTAAGCCGTTCTGATCTGATTTGATGCGGTTGAGGCGGTCTGGTACTGTTTGAGCTGGTCAAAACTGGTCTGAGGGAGTCTGGTCCGTTTTCAGCCGATCTCCTCGTGGTTGATCTGGTCAAAACCGGTTTCAGCAGGTCTCGTCCGGTTTCAGCCGGTCTGGTCGGGTTTGAGCCGGTGAAAACCGGTTTGAGCCGCTCTGATCCTGTTTGAGTCTGGTTAGAGCCGGTCAAAATCTTTTTGTGCAGCTCTGGTCCGATTTCAGTAGGTCAAAACCGGTTTGAGCTGGTCTATTCCTGTTTGAGTCCTGTTTGAACGGGTCTGGTCCAGTTTCAGACGGTCTGGTCGGGTTTGAGCCGGTCAAAACCTGTTTGTGCCTGTCTGGTCTGATTTGAGCTGGTCAAAACTGGTTTGAGGCGGTCTCGTCCCGTTTCAGCTGGTCTGGTCGGGTTTCAGCCAGTTAAAACCGGTTTGAGCCGGTCTGGTCCAGTTTGATCCGGTTTGAGCGGTTCTGTTCCGGTTTGATCCGGTTTGAGCCGGTCTGGTCTGGTTTGAGCCGGTCTGGACGGGTTTGATTCGGTCAAAATCGGTTTGAGGCGGTCTCATCCCGTTTCAGCCGGTCTGGACGAGTTTGAGCTGGTTAAAATCGGTTGTAGCCAGTCTGGCCCGGTTTGATCCGGTTTCAGCGGTTCTGGTCCCGTTTGATCCGGTTTGAGCCGGTCTGGTCCGCTTTGATCTGGTTGAGCCAGTCTGGTCTGGTTAGAGCTGGTCCAAACCGGTTTGACGTGGTCTCGTCCGGTTTCAGACGGTCTGGTCGGGTTTGAGCTGGTCACAACGGGTTTGAGACTGTCTGGTCCGGTTTGAGTCCGTTTTGAGCCAGTCAAAACCTGTTTGAGCCGATCTGGTCCGGTTGGAGTGTAGTTTGAGTCGAACAACACCAGTTTGAGATGGTCTGGTCCGGTTTGAGTGCGGTTTGAGCTGGTCATAACTGGTTAGAGCCGGTCTAGACCGCTTTGAGCCGGTCAAAACCGGTGTGAGCTGGTCTGGTCCGGTTTGATCCGGTTTGAGTAGCTCTGGTCCAGTTTGATCCAGTTTGAGATGGTCTGGTCCACTTTGATCTTGTTGAGCCAGTGTGGTCTGGTTTGAGCCGGTCCAAACCGCTTTAAGCCGGTCTCGTCTCGTTTCAGCCGGTCTGGTCGGGTTTGAGCCGGTGAAAACGGGTTTGAGACGGTCTGGTCCGGATTGAGTCCGGTTTGAGCCCGTCAAAACCGGTTTGAGCCGGTCCATTCCAGTTTAAGTCTGGTTTGAGATGGTCTGGTTCGGTTTCAGCCGGTCAAAACGGGTTTGAGCCGTTGTGGTCCGTATTGAGCCGATCAGAACCCGTTTGAGACTCTCTAAGGGCCGCTCTGGTCCGGTTTGATCCGGTTAGATTCTGTCTGCTCCGGTTTGAGCTGGTCAAAACAGTTTTGAGCCGGTCTGTTCCTGTTTGGGACCAATTTGAGCCGGTCAAAACCGGTTTGAGCCGCTCTGGTCCGGTGTGAGCTGGTCAAATCCTGTTTAAGCCGGTCTGGTGCGGTTTGAGCCGGTTTGAGCCGGTCTGGTCTGGTTTGATCCGGTAGAGCCGGTGTGGGCTTTTTTGAGCTGGTCAAAACCGGTTTGAGCCAGTCTGGTCCGGTTTGATCCGGTTTGATGCGGTCTGGTCCGATTTGAGCCGGTCATAAACGGTTGGAGTCGGTGTGGTCCGGTTTGATCTGGTTTAAGCCGGTCTGGTCCGGTTTGATCTGCTTGAGCCGGTATGGTCTGGTTTAAGCCAGTCAAACCCGGTTTGAGCAGGTCTGGTCCGGTTTGAGTACCGTTTGAGCTGGTCAGCACTGGTTGGAGACGGTCTTGTACAGTTTGAGTCCGGTTTGAGGTGGTCAACACCGGTTTGAGCCGGTCTGGTCTGGTTTGAATCTGGTTTGAGACGGTCTGGTCCAGTTTTAGCCGGTCATAACCGGTTTGAGGCGTTCTGGTCTGTATTGAGCGGATCAAAACAGGTTTGAGATGGTCTAAGAGCCAATCTGGGCCAGTTTGATCCGGTTTAAGCCGGTCTGGTCTGGTTTGATCCGGTTGAGGCAGTCTGGTTCGGTTTGAGCTGGTCAAAACGGATGTGAGCCAGTCTGGACCAGTTTTAGCCGGTCTGGTTTGGTATGAGGGGTCAAAACCGGTTTCAGCCGGTCTGTTCTGGTTTCACCCGGTGTGGTTGGGTTTGAGCTGGTCAAAACCGGTTTGAGCCGATCTGGTCCTGTTTGAGTCTGGTTTGAGCCGGTCAAAATCGGTTTGTGCTGCTCTGGTCCGATTTGAGCCAGTCAAAACCGGTTTGAGCAGGTCTACTCTGGTTTGAGTCTGGTTTGAACCGGTCTGGTCCGGTTTCAGCCGGTCTGGTCGGGTTTGAGCCGGTCAAAAGCGGTTTGACCTGTCTGGTCCGGTTTCGGCCGATCTGGTACGGTTTGATCCGGTTTAAGCCGGTCTGGTCCGGTTTGATCCTGTTGAGCCGGTATGATCTGGTTTGAGCCGGTGAAAACACGTTTGAGCAGGTCTGTTCCGGTTTGAGCCGGTCAACACCGGTTTGAGCCAGTCTAGTCTGGTTTAAACCGGTCAACACCGGTTTGAGCTGGTCTGGTCGGGTTTGAGTCCGGTTTGAGCCGGTCAAAACCGGTTTGAGCCGGTCTAAAGGCCGGTCTGGTCCGGTTTGATCTGTTTTGAGCGGGTCTGGTCCGGTTTGAGGTGGTCAAACCCGGTTGGAGAAGGTCTGGTATCGTTTGAATCCTGTTTGAACAGGTCAAACCCGTTTTGAGCCAATCTGGTCCGGTTTAAGGCAGTCTGGTTTGGTTTCAGACGGTCAACACCGATTTTAGCCGGTCTGATCCGGTTTGAGCCGGTGTCGCCCGCTTTGAGCCTGTCAACACCGGTTTAATCCGGTCTGGTCCTGTTTGATCCGATTCAGCTGCTCTGGTCTGGTTTGAGCCGATCCTAACGTGTTTCAGCCGGTCTGCTCCAGTTTGAGCTGGTCAAAACCGGTTGAGTCGGTCTGGTCCGGATTGACCTGGTCAAAACCTGTTTGAGCCGGTCTGGTCAGGTTTGACCCCTGAGTGTGCACTCTCCTGAGTAAGCGCCCACCTGAGGGGCACTCCGCTTCGTGAGCGCCTCCCTGAGTGTGCACTCCCCTGAGTGTGGGGTCGTCTGAGTGAGGACTCCCCTGAGTGTGTACTCCTCTGAATGAGCACTCCCCTGAGTGTGCACTCCTCTGAGTTCGCACTCTCCTACGTGAGGACCAGGCTGAGTGTGAACTTCCCCGAGTGTGCGCTCCTCAGATTGTGCGCTCCCCTGGGTGTGCACTGCCCTGAGTGAGCACTCCTCTGAGTGGGCACTCCTCTGACTTTGCACTCGTCTGAGTGAGGACTACTGAGAGTGCACACCCATGAGTGTGAACTCGCCTGAGTGAGGATTCCCTTGAGTGTGCACTCCCCTGAGTGTATGCTCACTTGAGTGTGCACGCCCATGAGTGTGCACTCCCCTGAGTGTGCACTCGCCTGAGTGAGGACATCCCTGAGTGTGCACTCCCCTGAGTTAGCACTCTGCTGAATGTGCACTCCTCTGAGTTCGCACTCTCCTGAGTGAGGACTCTCCTGGTGTGCACTCCCCTGAGTGAGCGCTCCCCTGAGTGTGCACTCCCCTGAGTGTGCACTCCCTTGAGTGAGTGCTCCCCTAAGTGTGCACTCCCCTGTGTGTACACTCACCTGTGTGAGGACACCCTTGAGTGTGCACTCGCCTGTGTGAGTACTCCCCTGAGTGTGCACTCCCCTGAGTGTGCGCTCACTTTACTGAAAACTCCCCTGAGTGAGCGCTCCTCTGAGTGTGCACTCCCCTGAGTGTGCACTCCCCTGAGTGTGCACTCGCCTGAGGGAGGACTACTGAGTGTGAACTCGCCTGAGTGAGGACTCTCCTTAGTGTGCACTCCCCTGAGTGCACGCTCCCCTGAATGTGCACTCCCCTGAGTGCACGCTCCCCTGAGTGTGCACTCCCCTGAGTGCACGCTCCCCTGAGTGTGCACTCCCCTGAGTGCACACTCCCGAGTGTGCACTCGCCTGAGTGAGGACACCCCTGAGTGTGCACTCCCCTGAGTGTGAACTCCCCTGAATGAGCACTCCCCTGAGTGTAAACTCCCCTGAGTGTGCTCTCCCCTGTGTGTGCACTCGCCTGAGTGAGGACTACTGAGTGAGAACTCGCCTGAGTGAGGACTTCCCTGAGTGTGCACTCCCCTGAGTGCATGCTCACCTGAGTGTGCACTCCCCTGAGTGCGCACTCCACTGAGTGTGCACTCCCCTGTGTGCGAACTCCCCTGAGTGTGCACTCGCCTGAGTGAGGTCTCCCCTGAATGTGCACTCCCCTGAGTGAATTCTCGCCTGAGTGAGGACACCCCTGAGTGTGCACTCCCCTGAGTGTGAACTCGCCTGAGTGAGTACTCCCCTGAGCATGCACTCCACTGAATGTGCACTCCCCTGAGTGTACACTCCCCTGAGTGTGCTCTCCCCTGAGTGTGCACTCCTCTGAGTGAGCACTCCCCTGAGTGTACACACCCCTGAGTGTGCACTCGCCTGGGTGTGGACACCCCTGAGTGTGCGCTCCCGTGGGTGTGCACTCCCCTGAGTGTTCACTCTTCACGGTGTGCACTCCCCTGAGTGTGCGCTCCCCTGAGTGCGTACTCCCCTGAGTGTGCAATCGCATGGGTGAAGGCACCCCTGAATGTGCCCTACCCTGAGGGTGCGCTCCCCTGAGTGTGCACTCCTCTGAGTGTGTGCTCACTTTAATGCAAACTCCCCTGAGTGAGCACTCCCCTGAGTGTGCAGTCCCCTGAATGTGCACTTGCCTGAGTGAAGACTACCCTTAGTGTGCAGTCCCCTGAATGAGCACTACGCTGAGTGTGCACTCCTCTGAGTTCGCACTCTCCTGAGTGAGGACTCCCCTGAGTGTACACTCCCCTGATTTCACGCTCCCTTGGGTGTGAACTCGCCTGGGTGAAGACACCCGTGAGTGTGCACTCCCCTGAGTGTGAACTCGCCTGAGTCAGGCTCCCCGGAGTGTGCACTCCCCTGAGTGAGCGGTCTCCTGAGGGGGCACTCGCTTGAGTGATGACTCCTTTGAGTGAGCCCTCCCCTGAGTGTGCACACTTCTGAGTTCGCACTCTAACGAGTGAGGACTTCCCTGAGTGTGGACTCCCCTGAGTGTGCACTCCCCTGAGTGAGCACACCCCTGAGTGCGCACTCCCCTGACTGTGTGCTCGCCTGGGTTAAGACACCCCTGAGTGTGCACTCCCCTGAGTGTGCACTCCCCTGAGTGATCCCTCCCCAGGGTGTGCACTCCCCTGAGTGTGCGCTTCCCTGAGCGTGCTCTGGTTTTAGCCAGTCTGGACGGGTTTGATTTGGTCAAAACCAGTTTGAGGTGGTCTCGTCCAGTTTCAGCCTGTCTGTCCGGGTTTGAGCCGGTCAAAACCGGTTTGAGCCGTTGTGGTCCTGTTTGAGTCTGGTTTGAGCTGGTCAAATTCGGTTTGTGCGGCTCTGGTCCGATTTGAGCTGGTCAAAACCGGTCTGAGCCGTTCTGGTCAGATTTGAGTGCGGTTTGAGCCAGACAACACCAGTTTGAGACAGTCTGGTCTGGTTTGAGGGCGGTTTGAGCCAGTCATAACCGATTAGAGCCAGTCTAGTCCGCTTTGAGCCAGTCAAAACCGGTTTGATCCGGTCTGGTCTGGTTTTATCCGGTCTGGACGGGTTTAAGTCGGTCAAAACCGGTTTGAGGCAGTCTCGTCCAGTTTTAACTGGTCTGGTCGGGTTTGAGTCGGTCAAATCTGGTTTGAGCCGGTGTGGTCCTGTTTCAGTCTGGTTTGAGCTGATCAAATTCGGTTTGTGCTGCTCTCCTCCGATTTGAGTCGGTCAAAACCGGTTTGAGCCGGTCTGGTCCGGTTTGATCCGGTTTAAGCTGTTCTGGTCCGGTTTGATTCGGTTGAGCCGGTATGGTCTGGTTTGAGCCGTTCAAAACCGGTTTGAGCCAGTCTGGTCCGGTTTGAGTCCGGTTTGAGCCGGTTTGGTCCTTTTTCGGTTTGAGCCGATCAAAACCGATTTGAGCCGGTCTAGTCCGGTTTGAGTCCAGTTTGAGCCGGTCTGGTACATTTTGCGTCCGGTTTGAGCCGGTGAAAACAGGTTTGAGGCGGTGTGGTCCGGTTTGTTCCGGTCAAAACCAGTTTGAGTCCGTTTGGAGCCGGTCAAAACCGGTTTGAACCGGTCTAGTGTGATTTGAGCCGCTAAAAACCGGTTTGAGCCAGTCTAATACGTTCAAAACAGGTTTGAGCCGGTCTGGTCCCGTTTGATCGGGTTTGAACCCGTCTGGTCAGGTTTGTGATGGTCAAAACCGGTTTGATCCGGTTGAAGCCGGTCTGGTCCGGTTTGATCCGCTTGAGCCGGTCTGGTCTGGTTTGAGACGGTCAAACCCTGTTTGAGCCCGTCTGTTCCTGTTTGAGTTCGATTTGAGCCGTTTAAAACCGGTTTGACTCAGTCTCGTCCTGTTTGAGTCCGTTTTGAGCCAGTCAAAACCGGTTTGAGGCTGTCTGGACCGGTTTCAACTGGTCAAAAGCGATTTGCGACCAATTAGAGCCGGTCTGGTCTGGTTTGATCCGGTTTCAGTGGTTCTGGTTCGGTTTGATCCGGTTTGAGCCAGTCTGGTCTGCTTGGATCTGGTTGAGCCAGTCTAGTCTGGTTTGAGCTGGTCCAAACCGGTTTGAGCCGGTCTCATCCGGTTTCCACTGGTCTGGTCGGGTTTCAACCAGTCAAAACGGGTGTGAGCCGGTCTGGTCTGCTTTGAGTCCGGTTTGACCCAGACAACAGCAATTTGAGACGATCTGGTCCGGTTTGAGGGCAGCTTGAGCCGGTCATAACCGTTTAGAGCCGGGCTAGTCCGCTTTGAGCCGGCCGAAAGCGGTTTGAGCCGGTCTGGTCCGGTTTTAGCCGGTCTGGACGGGTTTGAGTTGGTCAAAACCGGTTTGAGGCGGTCTCGTCCAGTTTCAGCCGGTCTGGTCGGGTTTGAGCCGATCAAAACCGGTTTGAGCTGGTGTGGTCCTGTTAGAGTCTGGTTTGAGCTGGTCAATTTCGGTTTGTGTTGCTCTCGTCCGATTTGAGCCGGTCAACACCGGTTTTAGCCGGACTGGTCTGGTTTGATCTGATTTAAGCCGGTCTGGTCCGGTTTGAGCCAGTCTGGTCCGGTTTGATCCGGTTGAGCCGGTATGGTCTGGTTTGAGGTGGTAAAAACCGGTTTGAGCCGGTCGGAGCCCGGATTGGGGCCAGTTTGAGCCAGTCAAATCCGGTTTGAGCCGGTCTGGTTCGGTTTTATCCGGTTTGAGTGGTTCTGGTCCTGTTTGATCCGGTTTGAGCCTGTCTGGTCGGCTTTGAACTGGTTGAGCCAGTCTGGTCTTGTGTGAGCCAGTCCAAACCGGTTTGAGCTGGTCTCATCCGATTTCAACTGGTCTGGTAGGGTTTGATCCGGTCAAAACGGGTTTGAGACGGTCTGGTCCGGTTTGAGTCCGGTTTGAGCCGGACAACACCAGTTTGAGACGATCTGGTCCGGTTTGACTGCAGTTTGATCTGCTCAAAATCGGTTACAGCTGGTTTAGTCCGCTTTGAGCCGGTCAAAACCGGTTTGAGCCAGTCTGGTCCGGTTTTAGCCGGTCTGGACGGGTTTGAGTCGGTCAAAACCGGTTTGAGGCGGTCTCGTCCAGTTTCATCCGGTCTAGTCGGGTTTCAGCTGGTCAAAACCGGTTTCAGCCGGTGTGGTCCTGTTTGAGTCTGGTTTTAGATGGTCAAATTCGGTTTGTGAGGCTCTCGCCCGATTTGAGCCGGTCAAAACCGGTTTGAGCCTGTCTGGTCCGGTTTGATCCGGTTTAAGCCGGTCTGGTCCGGTTTGATTCGTTTCAGCCGGTATGGTCTGGTTTGAGCCGTTCAAAACCGGTTTGAGCCTGTCTGGTCTGGTTTGAGTCCGGTTTGAGCTGGTCAGCACCGGTTTGAGACGGTCTGGTCCAGTTTGAGTCCGAATTGAGCCAGTCAAAATCGGTTTGTGCTGCTCTGGTCCGATTTGAGCCCATCAAAACCGGTTTGAGCCGGTCTATTCCCGTTTGAGTCCTGTATGAACGGGTATGGTCCGGTTTTAGCCGGTCTGGTAGGGTTAGAACCGGTCAAAACCGATTTGAGCCTGTCTGGTCTGGTTTCAGACGGTCTGGTCGGGTTTGAGCCAGTCAAAGCTGGTTTGTTCCGGTCTGGTCCGATTTGACCCGGTTAAGACCGGTTTGAGGCGGTCTCGTCCCATTTCAGCCGGTCAGGTCGGGTTTGAGCCGGTTAAAACCGGTTTGAGCCGGTGTGGTCCGGTTTGATTCGGTTTCAGCATTTCTGGTCCAGTTTGATCCGGTTTGAACCGGTCTGGTCCGCTTTGATCTAGTTAAGCAAGTCTCGTCTGGTTTGAGTCGGTCCAAACCGGTTTGAGCCGGTCTCGTCCGGATTCACCCAGTCTGGTCGGGTTTGAGCCAGTCAAAACGGGTTGGAGACGTTCTGGTCCGGTTTGAGTCTGGTTTGAGACGGTCTGGTCCGGTTTGAGCCGGTCAAAACCGGTTTGAGCCGTTCTGGTTCATTTTGAGCTTATCAAAACCGGTTTGAGATGGTCTAAGAGCCGGTCTGGTCCGGTTTGATCCGGTATAAGCCAGTCTGGTCCGGTTTGATCCGGTTGAGCCATTCCTGTTCGGTTTGAGCCGGTCAAAAGTGGTCTGAGTCAGTGCGTTCCAGTTTTAGTTGGTCTGGTCGGGGTTGACCTGGTCAAAACCGGTTTCAGCCGGTCTTGTCCGGTTTCAGCCGGTCTGGTGGGGTTTGAGCCGGTGAAAACCGGTTTGAGCCGGTCTGGTCCTGATTGAATCTGGTTTGAGCCGGTCAAAATCGGTTTGTGCTGCTCTGGTCCGATTTGAGCCGGTTAAAACCGGTTTGAGCCGTTCTATTCCTGTTTGAGTCCGGTTTGAACGGGTCTGGTCCGGTTTTAGCCGGTCTGGTAGGGTTTGAGCCGGTCAAAACCGGCTTGAGACGGTCTGGTCCGGTTTGAGTCCAGTATGAGCTGGTCAAAACCCGTTTGAGCCGGTGTGGTCCTGTTTGAGTCTAGTTTGAGCTGGTCAAATTCGGTTTGTGCTGCTCTGGTCCGATTTGCGCCAGTCAAAACCGGTCTTAGCCCTTCTGGTCCGGTTTGAGTGCAGTTTGTGCCAGACATGACCAGTTTGAAACGGTCTGGTCCGGTTTGAGAGCGGTTTGAGCTGGTCATATCCGGTTAGAGCCGGTGTAGTCCACTTTGAGTCGGTCAAAACGGGTTTGAGCCGTTCTGGTCCGGTTTTAGACGGTTTGGACGGGTTTGAGTCGGTCAAAACCTGTTTGTAGCGGTCTCTTCCAGTTTTAGCTGGTCTGGTCGGGTTTGAGTCAGTCAAAACTGTTTTGAGCCGGTGTGGTCCTGTTTGAGTCTGGTTTGAGCTGGTCAAATTTGGTTTGTGCTGCTAGCCAGTCAAAACCGGTTTGACCCGGTCTGGTCCGGTTTGATCTGGTTTAAGGCGGTCTGGTCCGGTTTGATTCGGTTGAGGCGGTATGGTCTGGTTTGAGCCGTTCAAACCCGGTTTGAGCCAGTCTGGTCCGGTTTGAGTCCGGTTTGAGCCGGTTTGGTCCTTGTCCAGTTTGAGCCGATCAAAACCGATTTGAACCGGTCTAGTCCAGTTTGATTCCGGTTTGAGCTGGTCTGGTACGTTTCGCGTCTGGTTTGAGCCGGTCAAAGCAGGTTTGAGGTGGTGTGGTCCGGTTTGATCCGGTCAAAACCAGTTTGTGTCGCTTTGGAGCCGGTCAAAACCGGTTTGAACCGGTTTAGTGAGATTTGAGCCGCTAAAAACCGGTTTGAGCCAGTCTCATACGGTCAAAACTGGTTTCAGCCGGTGTGGTCCTGTTTGAGTCTGGTTGTAGCTGGTCAAATTCGGTTTGTGAGGCTCCCGCCTGATTTGAGCCGGTCAAAACCGGTTTGAGCCTGTCTGGTCCGGTTTGATCCGGTTTAATCCGGTCTGGTCCGGTTTGATTTGTTTCAGCCGGTATGGTCTGGTTTGAGCTGTTCAAAACCGGTTTGAGACTGTCTAGTCCGGTTTGAGT